>NW_023276806.1:66527772-66592135 GCF_003668045.3 Cricetulus griseus
TCTGCTGACATGCAGGCAGAAGACTGTATACATAATAAATAAATAAAAATCTTAAAAAAAAAAGAATGAAAGGTAAAATGTCCTGAGGTAAAACACAGATGAAGAGAAACAAGCTAAATGACAGCTAGTGAGACAAGCATAAACTAAGGCCGAGCATTCATACACATACACATTTATACACATAAATAAAGTAAAAATACTCTTTATGGGAAAACCCACTAATTTTCTATTACAAAAGAATTATTTGAAGTTTTAAAAGGCTTCATTTACAAGGTAAAAGGGTTGAAAGACTATTAAAACAATGTAAATTCTTTGTAACTAAGCAGAACCTAAATGAAGTAAACTCTGCTATTCTGTGCTATGTAATGTGGCTATACAGCAACCAGCCACACAATCTGTTCCTTCTCTTTTTCTATTTCTATGAGCCAGAGCTGCTCTACGTAATCGGACTGGCCTTGAACTTTTGATCTTCCTGCCTTGGCCTCCAGAGTCCTGGGATTAGAGACCACCATGCCTACCTCCAATCAGAACACTTCTGAAAGTGAAAAGATATTAATTACTTTATAACAAAAAACATACAATTCATAAAACCAGGCACAGTGGTGAACACACACCCTTAGTCCCAGTTAGTCACGGAGCTGAGGAAAAAGTCATTTGTACCCAAGTGTTTGTTGGCAATACAACAGCTCCTTTACTCCCCATCAAAGGGAGATATTGATGCTATGTGTCCCACCCATAAGATAATGTGGGAATCTGTATTCCCTGGTGTGCCTTGCTTCCTCAAAGTCACGAAAGCTGACTGGCACAAGCACCCTAGGACATGTGGTTAGCACTATTCAAGAAGTAAATGGTCTATAGTTCATGTTGTGTTCCCCACCTCACTACTAGATATTGAACTAGGGGCTTATGCATGCTGGGAAAGTGCTCTAGCACTGAGCTTTACTCCTAGCCCTCTTTTTGTGTTAGGACAGGGTCTCAATGGCCTTTAACTAATTCTGTAGCCCAGGCAGACCTTAAACTTAAAACTTTGTCTCAATCTCCCAAGTCTGTGGAATTACAGGCCTGTGCCACCTGCCTGGCCTAGAGGTGGGTTTTAACATGAACACTTTCTCCTTTCATGAGACACTTAACCACACAGTGACCCCACAACAGCTGAGATGAAATTTCAATGGGTATTAACTCTCTGGTCAAGCCCCTCTCCCCAACAATTCTAGCTTCTACAGGTGTGAAGCTAGTAGAACTGTGGAATGGTCTACTGCACGGCATGTGTCTCCCCGGGACTGCTAATTTTCTGGAGGGTTCTGGGCCAGGTGCTGCTCCCATTCAACTTCAACCAACTTGTACAGCTCCATGGTGGCCTGGGCATCTTCCACTGAGGAATGTCCACTTTTTCCAGCCTAAAGGGGAAGAAAACAAGAATCATTTCTTCCTTTTCTAGACAACTCTGGACTCCCTGCACCCCCCTACTTTGTTCTATAGTTATGAGCTGTAGTCAGAACTCTGCTGGGGCCCTATTCCCTAGCACATCTCTGAGGTTCAAATCCCAGGAAGACAGCTATTGTCTAATACACTCATTGCTTTCTTTCGTTTGTTTGGTTTTCTGAGACAGGGTTTCTCTGTGTAACAGTCCTGGCTGTCCTGGAACTCTCTCTGTAGACTGGGCTGGCCTCAAACAGTGATCCACCTGCCTCTGCTTCCCAAATACTGGGATTAAAGGTGTACACCACCACTACCTGGTTAATATACTTATTTCTGTAGCAATATACATGTATCATATTAAGTTCTGCAGAGGCAGGACAGGACATTTCAGGTCAAAGTCAGGCCCTCTGAGTATTGTTTCCTAAATGTTCTCCATGTGACATGTATCCACAGCTCTGTATTCTGTGGCTACTCCCCTTGACTTCTGAGCATATGAAATGCTTGAGTCATCTTCTGTTCCCACCGAACCATTTGGTACAGTCTATGAGGTACACAGGAAATTTTTCTCCTTACACACAGAGACTAGTGGGTCCTGAACTCTGTGTGTGTGTGTGTGTGTGTGTGTGTGTGTGTGTGTGTGTGTGTGGTGGGGACACTTAGAGAGAAATTACCTGGATATCCCGATTCAGCAGCTTCTTGGTGAGATGCTTCAGTGACAAAGTGACATTTTCTGGGCAGTCAGCCTTCCGGTTGAGGAGTGGTATTTGAGAAGTGTCTCGAGTGAGGGACTTGGGATGGAAATACTGTAGGGCTTTGTAGTCATTGTGGATGGCGTGCCCTACCACTATCTTCCCTGTGAGTATCTTCAAGATCTGGAACGAGTACATAGGAGGTGACGAGACACTCAAAGATGGGAGCTCCTATACCCTGAAGGCCCGACATGGCCACCATCAACATACCACCGAGCCCAACCCCGTCCCCTTATCCCATTCTTGAAATGCCCTCTTCCACAGTGTCCCACCTTCAGAAATCCACCTTGTTTCTCTAGAGAACTGCTATATGTAATCCCATTTGGATCTATATCACCAGAGGTTCCTTACATGTTTATTAATTTCCATCCAAACAATGGTCTTTAGTATTCTTTCTCCCCCAGAACCTAAGGCCTTGTAAATGACAACAAATGCTCTACCACTGACCTATATATCCCTAGTTGCTTCCTTCAGTCTTCACTGGCACATATATTAAAGATGCTGGTTATGGGCTGAAGAGATGACTCAGCAGTTAAGAGTGAGACCTGGTCTAAGAGTACCATATAGGGGTGACTCACAGCCTATGATCCCAGTTTTAGAGGATTTGACACCCTCTTCCGGTCTCTGCAGGCACTATACTCATGTATAAAAACACATATACAAACACATATACACATAATTAAAATAATCTTTACAAAAAAAATAATCACTAGACAAGGTTACATAAACCTACAATCCCAGCACACAGAAAGCTGAGGCAGGTGATCTGCAAGTTAAAGCACAGTCTGAGCTACATGAGATCCTGTCTCAAAAAACAGGGTTGGATCTGGGGATGCAGCTCAGAGTGCTTGTCCAGCATGTATGAAATCCCAGGTTGGAACCCTGGCACTACCATAACTGGGCATATTGGTACAGGCTTGTAATCCCTATACTTGGAAGGTAAAGGAAAGAAGAACCAAAGTTAAAGGTCATCCTTGGCTTCATGGCAAGTTTGAGGCTAGTCTGGGATATATGAGGCTAGACTGAGATATATGAGACCCTAACTTAAAATGAGAAAAAATAGGCAGTGAGATGGCTCAGAAGGTAAAGGTTCTTGTCACCAAGCTTGACGATCTGAATTTGATCCCCAAGACTTTTATATGGGAGGTGAGAACCAACTTACACAAGTTATCCTTGGACCTCTATATGCATGTCATAACACACCTCTCTGTCCTCACAAATAAAAGAAGAAAAAGAGTTAAGAAAAAACAAAACAATAACCACTTAATAAAGCTACAGATGGGGTTTTCTACATACTCCTCTTGAAACCAACTAACATCTCAGCATTTAAAATCCTAAAGTATGATGGGAGATGGTGGCATACACCTTGAATCCCTGCACTCAAGGGGTAGAAAGGCATATTTCTGTAAGTTTGAGGCCAGCCTGGTCTACAAAGTGAGTTCTAGGACAGTCAAGGCTGTTATACATAGAAACCCTGTCTCAAAAAACCCACAAAAACAAAATAACAAACTTAAAGTATCAGGGTTAGGGTTCTGAAGGCCACACTCAAAATGGGATTGTGAAAACAGTGGTAGTCCCTTGCAGCTTGCAAGGGGAACCCACTCAGTAACACGTCCAGACTTATCTTGGATTCATGAGCCCAGCTTAGGCAAGAGAAATGCTTTATGGTGAAAACCACATAGTATGTCTTCACCCCAGTAAGTTCAACCATCAATTATCTGCTGTTTGTGACTATGCCCAGTCTACTACCCAGCACCATCGTCATCTGTCCACCCCTTGCTGAAGCTGGGACCATTTGCAGTCAGACCCGCCCAAACCTCTCCCATGTCTACTCAACTTCATCCTGCAGAAGGATGAAGTTGTACCAGCATTTCTCACTTTCTTTTGTTTTTTTGAGAAAGGTTCTCACTATATAGACCAGGCTGCCCCTGCATCCTGAGTGCTGGTATTAAATGCCTGGCACTTCCTGCCTTTTTAAAAACACCTAGCTACTTCATCTTTGGTAAACCTCCTTCAGTGGACTGTCTGGCATTATAAAGAATCACTGGAGGGACTGGAGATGTGGCTTAGATGGTAGAGTGCTTGCCTGGCATGCATAAGGCCCTGGGTTCTATTCCCAACACTGTGTAAACCAGGTGTGCTGGCACTTGCCTATCATCATAGCACTCAAGAGGTAGTCACAGGAGGATCAGAAAATTAAGGTTATTGTTTGCTATAAAGCCAGTTTGAGGCCAGCCTGGGCTACATGAAACCTTATCCAAAAAAGAATCACTGGAACTGTGTCTAGAGAAAGCAAAAGGCAAGGATCTCAAATTGCAAAGCAGATCAAGGGTGCCCTCTGGTGGCCTCCCAGGACCAGCTGACTCATCTCATTTCTTCCCTTCATTTTCTTAACCTATCCTCCACTCCTGTTTAAAACATTATTAGTTGGCTGGGCGTTGGTCAACTTTAATCCCAGTACTCGGGAGGCAGAGGCAGGTGGATCTCTGTGAGTTTGAGGCCAGCCCAGTCTCCAGAGCGAGTGCCAGGATAGGCTCCAAAGCTACACAGAGAAACCTTGTCTCAAGAAAAAAAAAAAAAAAAAAAAAAAAAAAAAAAAAAAAAAAAAACACCAACAAAAGAAGAAAACAAACAAAAAAATATTAGTTGTGCTCTAGCTCGGGACTAGAATGAGTAGCTTTGCTAAAGGAGGGATGCGAACACCCTTACAAGTCTTGTGCCTTTTATATCTTTTACTACAGGCCACTCAAATGCCCCCAACCAATACAACTATGCTCCAATTTAGGTTAAAAACATTTTTTTTCTTCTTAAAAATTTACATGTATGTGCACCATGTATGTGGCTGATGCCCAAGGAGGCCAGAAAGTGCATCCCAGGAACTGGAGTTACAGTTGAAGATGAATGGCCACACAGGTACTGAGACTGGAAGCCAGGTCCTCAGCAAGAACAGTCAGTGCTCCTCTAACTTCGGAGCCACCTCTCCAGCCCATTTTTATTTTGTTTGTGTAAAAAAATTCTGCCTCAGCCAGGCAGTGATGACACACGCCTTTAATCCCAGCACTGGGGAGGCAGGGACAGGTGCATCTCTGTGAGTTTGAGGCCAGCCTGGTCTACAGAGCAAGTGCCGGGAGAGGCTCCAAAGCCACAGAGAAACCTTGTCTGGGAAAAAGTTCTGCCTCCTGCTACCAACACTTTCAGTACTTGCCCCAAGCAACTTTACACCTGTTCTTCTGCCCACTTCTATTACCCGATGGCTATTAATTCTTGAGGTCAACTCTACCACACACTTAAAGGAGATCTCAATTAGTAAAATTACTTTCACCACCTAGTTGTGACTTCCTGACTTAACACTCCTATGATTGATGAGGAAAGTCCTTCTGTATATGTGTTTCTCTTATTGGCTGATGAATAAAACACTGTTTGGCCAATAGAGGCAGGAAGACAGGCGGGACTAGGAGACAAGGAAAATTCTGGGAAAGGTAGGCAGAGACAGACCGAGGGAAGATGCCATATAGCAGAGGAAGGAGTAACAGGTCCAGACCCTTCTCCGGTAACATAAGACCACATGGAAATACTTAGATTTATAGAAATGGGTAATTATTAAGACAGAGCTAGCCAATAAGAAGTCCTAGCCATCGGCCAACAGTTTAATAGTTAATACAGCGTCTCTGTGTGTTCACTGGAGCTGAAGCGGAGGCACCTGGAAGGACAAAGAACTCCAGCAACATATGATGGTCAAGCTTGTCAATTTGCCACGATCTAGAATCAAGTAGAGACAAACTTCTGGGCATGTCTGTGAGGGAGTTTCTAGACTGAGTTAACTGAGGTAGAAGGCTCACCCTAAATGGTAGTAACCAGCTGCCTGCCTCTAACTCCTGCAACATCAGTATGCCGAACCTTCAAACTATTAACCAGAATAAACCCAGCAGTAACTAATACAGAAGAATGGTAACGAGGAGTGGGGTTTTGCTGTGATAAACCTTACTGTGGTGGTTTGAATGAGAATGGCCACCATTTGCTCATATATTCAAATGCTTAGTCCTTGGTGGACTATTTAGGAAAGATCAGGAGGTATGGCCGTGGTGGAGGTTTGTCACTGAGAGGTGAGCTTTGAGGTTTCTTTTTTTTTTTTGGGGGGGGTCAAGACAGGGTTTCCCTGTGGCTTTGGAGGCTGTCCTGGAACTAGCTCTTGTAGACCAGGCTGGTCCTGCCTATGCCTCCTGAGTCCTGGGATTAAAGGCCTGCACCACCAATGCCCGGCTCAGTGTCTGTCTTTCTTTGCCAGCTGTTTATAAAGGATGTAAAGCTCTCAGCTACTGCTCCAGTGCCGTGCCTGTCTGCTTCCTGCCATGATGGTCATAGACTAACCCTCTAAAACTGTAAGCAAGCCCCCAGTTAAAGGCTCCTTTTATAAGAGTTGCCTTGGTCATGGTCTCTTCAAAACAGTAGAACAGTAACTAAGACACTGACCATGTGGTACTTAGGCCTTTGAAACTGTTTTAGAGGAGGAATGTGGGAGTACAGAACTGTGGCTTACAGAAGCCCTGGAATGCTGTACACTGAGCTCAATGGACTGTTCTGGTGGGATCCTTGAAGAGAATGCCAAGAGAAATGCCAACAATGGAGGCCTGGCTCACAAGAGTTCAGAGAATTTAAGTGAGGCTGAATTAAAAAGTAATGGACTAATTTGTATGGCAAAGTATATTTCTACCCCAGCTGTGTGAAGGCAACTGTTCACTACTCTTATCCAGGTCTGCAGTGAAAGACAGCAAATAGGACATTTTAAAATATGGGAGAAATTGCAGTTTGGTGGGGAAAGGACCATACATACATTTAAAGCTACAGGCTATGAAATGTAATACCTTCACTGGGATAAGGGAAAAGGTGACTTAAAGGCAAGGCCCAACCACAGAAAGCCCAACTATGAAAACACACATTCATTTAAATGGAGAAAGCTGAACTGAGTGTCCTGCTTTAAAACAGCACTTAGGAAAGAATACTCAACTAATCTCTCATCAAAACATACAGCAGCCCCTACAGTTTTAATTTAAGGAGACTAGACTACATTTTGAGTTGGAAGCAGAACTTTGCAATATGTGGCATTGATTTTAGGACATGAAAATTGCAAGAATAAGAGGCTCACAGGGGCTTGCATCAAGATTCCTGAAGGTCATTTGGGGACCAGGCCATATGTAGCAGGGTTGGTGTCCCTTCAAGCTGACCCCTGCACAAAGCTGTGAAGGTGAAACCTAAGTTATAATGCAGGATCTGGGATCTTGGAAATGTCAAAACCATGCTATATTTGTCAAGAAAAGCTGCAGGCACAGAGTGAAGCTAACCCAACAAAGGGGCTCTGTGTGCTGTAGGCAGCAGAGCTGCAAGGGCTGGGCTACCTATGGCCCTGACAGTTCAGATAATACCATCACAAGGGTCCATGCTGGACATGGAGCTGGAGGCCCTGGTGGCTGCCCTGCTGTGTTTAAGTCTCATTCTGGTTTATAGTCTTTCCTTGCCATGTCCTTGGTTCTGGGTGCTATAAGCAAGCCAGGAGATAGCAAGGCAGTAAGCAATTCCAAAGCTGCTTCTTCAGTTTCTGCCTCCAGGTTTCTGCCTTGAAATCCTGCTCTGACTTCCCTTCTTGGAATATAACTATAAGCTAAAATAAACCCTTTCCTCCCCAAGTTGCTTTTAGTCAAGGTGTTTTATCACAGCAATAGAAACTCTAAGACAGAAATTGGTACCTGGGATATTGCTATAATAAGACTAACCATGTGTTTTTGGGAGGATTGTGAAAGGACTTTAGAATTTGGAGCTGGAAAAACCATTAAATGTTGTTCAAAATTTAATGAGCTGTTGCAAGAACTTAGAAGATAATATTGATAGCAGTGCAGAGGGAAAAGGCTGGGTTGTGAAGTTTCACAGGGAAGTTTTAAAGTCCCTTATAGACTTTATCAAGGGCCTGGCATTGTGGCACATGCCTTCATTCTTAGCACTCAGGAGGCAGAGGTAGGAGGATCTATGAGTTCAGGGCCAGCCTGATCTACAGTGAATTCTAGGTCAGCCACAGCTATATAGTGAGATCCTGTCTTGAACAAACAAAGCAAACAAAAGAAGAAGAAGAGGAAGCACCACTCAGGTGAACTCTTCTGGCAAGTACTTCCCCAGGTTCAGCACACACAAGCTGTGTTCCAGCCAAGGTTGCATCTCATGTTGGCAGCCACACTTGCTAACATATAAGTCACCAATGTGGGAGCTGGAGAGATGGCTCAGAGGTTAAGAGCAATGGCTGTTCTTCCAGAGGTCATGAGTACAATTCCCAGCAACTACCTGTAATAAGATCTGGTGCCCTCTTCTGGCCTGCAGAGGTACATGCAGACAGAACACTGCATACATTTAAAAAAAGAAAAATAAAAAAGTCACCTATGTGGTACTACTTTTGAAAATCATGATGAGATCATGGAGAGGCATTGAAGGCATAGCTTTAGTTGCAGTAGAAGATCCAAGACTGAAGGGATCACGGACAAAAATTGTGGCCTGGCACCATGTGGCAGGATCACTGTCCCTGAAGAAAGCCCAGGAGAGGCTACTGGTAAAGATGTCCAGTGCCCAGTGGAAGTGGAGACCCCAGCATTTTGGAGATGCCAGTACCTGGGATGACCACCTAGGAGAGCAGCAACTTTGGGGTGGAGCCAGCCTCAACCTAGGAGAAAAGCTGTGTGCTGTGGCAAGTCTCTTGGAGCCTAGAAAATCGTGAGTCTCAGAATATGAAACTTAAGCTTTAACTTAAGCTTTATACTGTGGATTTCAGTTTTGTTTTCTTTTGATTGTGAGACTGTATCCTGAATCTTTCCTCTAGAAATAAGAAAGTATTTAAACTTGTTTTTTATTTTACAGGAAACCATAATTATGAGACCTTAGAGAAACTTTGGTATTCTAAAGAGACTTTAGATATTTTAAAGAGACTGAACTTTTAAAGTGTGGATTTTTAAAGACTATGGGACTTTTAAAGTTTAGGATGTTTTATATTGTGATACTGATGTTAATATCACATATTGGGTTAACAAGAAAGCAAAGATTATGATTTAACAATGATGTGTTTGTGTGTCAAGTTGACAAGCGAGCTATTGAGCTAGTTTTATGTCAGTTTGAGACATGTACCTGGGAAGAGGGAATCTTGAGAAAATGCCTCCACAAGATTGGTCTGTAGGGCGTCTGTGGTGCATTTTGTCTATGGTGACTGATTCGGGTGATGTCATCCCCAGGCAGGTGGTCCTGGGCATTATTAGAAAGCAGGCTGAGCAAGCCAGAAGGGAGCAAGCTAGTAAGTAGCATTCCTCCTCGGACTCTGCTTTAGTTCCTGCCTTGAGTTCCAGCTCTAACCTCCCTCCTAATAGATTATAACTGCAAGATGAAATAAACGCTTTCCTCTTCAAGATGCTTTTGGTCAGGATATTTTATCACAAAGAAACCCTAACAAGACAGGTAGGTTCTAGGAGATCTAAATTAAGTCCTTATGATTGTGCAACAAGCACTTTACAATATGAGCCACCTCTCCAGTTCTAAACTTGTTTTTGAGACAAGATCTTGCCATGTAACTCTAGCTGGCCTGGAACATACAGAGATCCACCTATCTATGCCTCCTGAGTGTTGGAAATAAATGTGTATTCTGCCATGCTCAGCCTTTGTGTTTTGATGTGATGGGGCTCACAGTTAAGAGTCTAAGTTTCAGAGACTGTTACAAACTATAGAGACCTCTGAAGTTGAACTAAATCCATTTTGCATTATGAGATGGCTATGAGTTTAGGAGGACTGAGGACGGAAGGTTACAACTACAGTGTCATGCTTGTGCATCAAGTTGACAAGGGGTGGACTCACGATAGTACTGTCTACTTGAAAGAACCAAGAATTATCTAGAAGACAAATTTCTGAGTGTGTCTGTGAGCTTTTTGGTTGGCTTAACTGAGGTGGGAAGACCCACAGTAAAGCAAAACAAAACAAAAATAACCTATTCATTCCATTAGCCAGAGTCCTAGGCTGAATGAAAAAGAATCAGAGAATCAGCATCCATTTCTCTGCTTCCTGACTGCTCAACAGCTGCATCCTGCTCTTGCTGCCATGATCTCTATAGCATGACGGAATGTATCCTTAAACTGGCAAACAAATCTGTTAAATCCTTTGGTCAGGGATTTTGTCACAGCCACCAGAAAAATAATTCCCTACTCCAAGAGGAAGCTTTCTTCCTCATGTGGCATTATTCTCCCTCCCTTCACAATCAGTTGACACCTCCCAGAGTATCACCTGCAGAAAGTCCTCTCCTGAGCCCTCGCTACTGTCTTGTACCACGCTCCTCACCTGACTCCGAGCAATCTTGAAGGGTGTAGCATTAACCATGTGGCACTTTCGGATGCCACTCCATCTGGTCCGGTAGTCCACAATATGGCAGGGGGGGAGGATGTAGTCATCGTAGAGCACATCTCCATTGTAGTTTACAATGCTGCATCGAGCCAAGGAGCTCACACGCCCCTTGGGTCCTGTGCCCACCATTTCACAGTCAACTGCCACCATCTTCCCAGGCAAGTTTTGGGAGATTTTAAGGCACTTTTCCTCCGAACAAGCTTGTGTGGAATTTTGTGCAACATTTTTCAAGGACTTCTTCTTGGAGCCTTTATTCTCCGAATGAGCTTGGGTGGAGTTCTGTGTAGCACTCTTCTGTGAGGGCTTCTTGGAGCCCTTACTTTCTGAGTGAGCTTGGGTGGAGTTCTCTGCATTTTTCTTTAAAGGTTTCTTCTTGGAGCCCTTCTGGGTGTGGGATGGGTGGCTCTTAATCTTTGGAAGGGCACTCTGAAACTCCCCTAACAAATCTATTTTAGCCACAACAGAATTAGTCTTCTTTGAAGGAGCAGGGGTCAGCCAAGACAATGATGCTTTCCTGTCTGTGGACTGCTCTGACTCCCTCTTGGAGGCCGCTGCCTCCTTCTTCTTTGGGCATGGAAGGGTATTCAAAATGTCATCTACTCTTGAAGATTGCCCTTTCTTTGGAGGTTCTGAATGCAACTTAGACACCTTGCTAGGGGGTTGGTTCTTTTTATTCAGAAATCCTCTCTGTTCCAAGAACCGCCGCTTCTTGACAAAACGCTGGTGCTTGGCATTTCCTCCAAATGCCTTTTTCGGAGGTTCCCCAAAGTCCAAATTCAGGAGTATGGTAGACATGAGGACAGTGGATGATGGGAGAGCAGTTGGGATGAATGGCTTACTGATGGAAGAAGGCTGAGAGGCTCATTCTCTGTGGAATCCCATAGTCCAACATGTGGAGGTTCTGCAACTAGCCCTAGGGACAAAAGTAATCCTGATACCTGCACCATAGGCCTGGGGGAGGGAAATAAGATAAGACCAATTCTGGAAGGCTTAAGAGATACTGTTCCAAGCCCATAGCCCAGATACTGATGAAGTCCTACAATTCATCTTTGGGTAGATCTTAAAAGGGATATTTCTGTGTCTTTTTAAAAAATGAAGATACTGGGGCTGGAGAGATGACTTAGTTAAGAGCATTTGTTGCTCTTGCAGAGACCCAGGGTTCAGTTCCCAGCACGAATGTGGCAGCTCACAACATCCATTACTCAAGCTTCAGGGGGATCAGATGTCTTCTGATCTCTGCAGGCCCCAGGAACTTACATGGTACACACATATGTAAACATATGTGTGTGTGTGTGTGTGTGTGTGTGTGTGTGTGTGTGTGTGTGTGTGCAGGCAAAGCACACAAATAAAAAATCTAATAAAATAAAGTGAAGATGCTGAGTGAGGCTGGGGGTAAAAAGGGGTTGTGGAGCCCACGGAGTTCCAACTCTGCCAGGTCTATGAAGTCAAAACAAGGGTGTTCTGAAAACAGCAGAGAAGTGAAATTCCTAAGAACGTTTGCCAGCGGTGTGAGGGTACAGCTCAGTTGTCCTCTGGACTACCCCAGGGCATCCTCAGCGTGGGACCAGAAATGAAGAGCAAATCCAGGCACCGCTCTCATTCGGCTCCACGTGGGGGCGATCTTCTCCCGCACCTGACCTGTGTAGTTTTCGTCGCCCCCCTTCCGCCCCCATAGCCAGAACCTGCGACACCGCACATCACCAGAAGATCTGAGTGGAGGAGACTCAAGAGTCCAGGAGGACCACCTCGTCCAGCACACTCTGGTGGTCCACGAGGTGCAGGCCATCCCTGAACACCCCACACACCTACCTCCAAGTTGGGTCTCCCTAGAATCGCAAGCGTCCGCAGCCGGACGCGGACGCAGGCGCGCGCCGACGTACACCGGGACGACAGGGGCGCGGGTGGCAGCGCGAAGGCGGCCGGCGCACACGCGCCCGCAGCACCCCGCCTCAGGAAGCGAGGCCAGCGACTCCGAGTGTGTGAGCAGCGGCAGTGGCGGCGGCGGCGGCGGGGGCGTGGGCGGGGCGGGGGCGGGATACGCTCCCCGGCCCCTCGGGCCCCGTGGAGGTACAACTCGAAGGTGGTGGGCCGCGGGAAGCGGAACGGCACGCGCCGGAACCGTGGCCCCACTTCCGGGATGGAGGGCGGGACCTGCCGCTGGCGATCGGGCGGTGAGCCGGTACTGGGCGCGCCTCTGTGACGTCACCGCGACCCCCCTCGCGCCTCCAGCGCGAATGGCCTTCCTCGGTGGAAGGTGTGACATTTGACTAGTGCGCCTTGTCTTTTCAGCCTGGACGCAATTGCGGGAAGAGGTGTTTTCGGGCGGTTTCCGAGTTCTTGCTCCGCATTGGGCCTGCAGAGTTGAGCCCGGCTCGGGTCTCACGCCCTGGTGGTATCGACCTTGGATCTCGTCAGCTCCTCACCTCCTCCCTCCTTGCACAGTCTGTCGGGCCCCAAGATGCCTGGCGTCTCAGCCCGTGGCCTCTCGCATGAGGAGAGGAGACAGCTGGCTGTGAACCTCACCCGCGTCCTGGCGCTCTACCGTTCCATCCTGGACGCCTACATCATCGTGAGGCCCCTGGGCTGAGGGCGGGCGCTTCTGGTGGGGGTGGGGGTGGTTAGGAAGCTACTACAGAGGGAATCTGCAGACAGCTTTTATCTCTTCGGAGCTTCAGCCTGTACAGGAAAGCTGATGACTAGAATAATTCCTCCCCCAGCCTTATCTCTCTAATACTTCATTTGTTTTGTAACCTCCAAAACCAGCATTTGGGCTGTGCTGCAATTGCGTTGACCTTTCCTAGAAACATACGAGATGTTCCCGAGCATATATGTTCAGGCTTTGAATACATTTCTGGTTTCGTGGTGTGTCGAGCAGTTGAGCTTTGCTATCGGACAGAACTGAACTAGAATGTTGCCTCTACTGTTGACATTGAACTTTTTCTTCCCCCTTTCATTCCTACCCCGGTTTTCTTAACTATAAAATCGACCCCTAACTGGGGGATGTCGGGGAGGGGAATGAGATAACATTTCCATGTCACCATCTTCAGAATTTCTCAAGCCACCATGCATTTATTAACCCACAATCTTGCCTCTACCTTCCCAATGCATTGGAAAGTCTTTCCCCTTTACCCCCCTCCCCCGCCCCCGTTATTTCGGAGACAGGGTTTTACTCTGTTTCGGACTAGTCTGAACCCTTGGTGATCCTCCAGCTTCAGCCTCCTAAATATTGAGATTACAAGAATGAGGCACCACACCCAGCCAACAATATAACTTCTCATTGTAAAACTTTGTTCTTTTCTTGGGGAGGGGGGTTGGTTTTTCAAGATAGATCTTGCTGACCTGGAACTCACTCTGTAGACCAGGCTGGCCTCAAACTCAAGAGATCCATCTGCCTCTGCCTCCGGAGTGCTGGGATTAAATGTGTGTGCCAACACTGCATGGCACAACCTTGCTTCTTAAATATTTTATTTATGTGCACATATATGTGGGTGCCCAATGAGGAGGCCAGGATATTGGGTCTGGAGTCTTTTTTTCCTCAGCAAGAGCAGCAAGTTCTCTTAATTCCTGGACTATTTCTCCACACCTTCTTGCTTCTTAGGTGCTTTGATGGGATGCTGACCCCTTGCCATTATCTACATGATACAGTGTCTGCTGCCTCTCTGTCTCCATCAATTTTTTTTTTTCTCTTCCCACTTTGACTACCTTGCAGTCATTGAGCTGTCTGGAATGGCCCTCCACTAAAAGGCAATGAAAACTGTATTGATGAAGAGGAAGTACTTGTCCAGATGAGGTGCACACTTGTAATCCTAGCCCCTGAGAACTAGATTCAGGTGAATCAGGAGTCCATCTTCACCTGGGCTACAAAACAAGTTCCAGCCAGGCGGTGGTGGTACACACCTCTAATCCCAGCACTTGGAGGACAGAGGCAGGTGGATCTCTACGAGTTCCAGGCCAGCCTGGTCTACAAAGCTGCACAGAGAAACCCTGTCTTGAAAAACAAACAAACAAAAGTTCCAGACCACCCTGGACTGGACTATTTTACTTAAAAAAAAAAGGGGGGGCTGGAGAGATGGCTCAGAGGTTAAGAGCACTGGTTGCTCTTCCAGAGGTCCTGAGTTCAATTCCCAGCACCTACATGGTGGCTCACAACCATCCTTAATGAGATCTGGTGCCCTCTTCTGACCTGCAGGGATACATGAGGAGGAATGATGTATGCATAAAAGCAGGCCAGCCATGCATAATGGTCCCTGCCTGTAATCCTACCCCTCAGAAGACAGAGGCAGGTGAATTGCCTTGATTTTTTTTCAGCCAGTTGAGATTCCTCTCATTCCCCCCCTCCCCAAACACACAGAAAAGCTTGTTGATGGGGAGCTGTGACTTTACAGCAGTGATTCTCAACCTTCCTAATGCTGTGATACTTTAATACAGTTCCTCAAGTTGTGGTGGCCCCAACCATAAGATGATTTCATTGCTACTTCATAACTGTAAATTTGCAACTGTAATCGTAATATAATCGTAGTATAAATATCTGATGTGCCGGAAATCTGATATGTGACTCCCAAAGGGCTTGAAACCCACAGGTTGAGGATGCTGCTCTTGAGTAAATACTAATCTAGGGCCAGAGAGATGGCACTGTGGTTAAAAGCATGTACTGTGTTAGTCAGTGGTGACACACGCCTTTAGCCCAGCATTTGGGAGGCGGAGGCTAGTAGATCTCTGATTTCAAGGCTAGCCTGGTCCACAATATGAGTTCCAGGACAGCCAGGACTGTTATACAGAGAAACCCTGTCTTGAAAAACAAACAAAAAAAGCATGTACTGCTTTTTCAGAGGACCAGTTCTGTACCCAGCACCCATATAACTGGTGGCTCCCAGCCATCTTTAACTCCACTTCCAGGGATTTTGATACCTCTCTTTTTTTCCATGGGCATGCCCATCCACAGATGACATACACATGATAATAAATGTATTTTTTTAAATTTTTGCCTAGATTGTATGAAGCCCTGAGTTAAATCCCTAATTACTGCCATTTTTTTTTTAATTGAAGGGTTTGTGGTGGTACACCACTTTAATTGCAGAGCTTGGATTGCAGAGGCAGGAAGTCTCTTTAAGTTCCAAGCTATGAGGGGCTACATAGTAAGACTAGTCTCAATTAAAAAAAAAAATCCTCTAAAGTAAAAAAGTAAATGAATTGCTTGCTTAAGTGTTTTCAGAATAGTGAAAATATATGTGTATTTACTTTTGCTTGTATTTTCTTTACATGATAACTTTGAACTGAAGTGTCAGTTCAAACTTTTTTTTCTCCATGGAGTTTAAAGTACTTGTCCATCAAGCTGTCTATTTAATAGTTTCATGGGTGTTTTATCAAATGTAGTATTCATGTTAACTGAAATCATTATTTGCATTACTTTGCAGTGCTGGAGATGGAACCCAAGATGGAGTGCATGGTCATCAAGCACTCTTTTTTTGTTGTTTTGTTTGTTTTTGTTTTTCAAAACAGGGTTTTTTTGTGTATAGTCCTAGCTGGCCTTGAGCTCACAGAGATCTCCCTGCCTCTGCTTCCAGAATGCTGGGATTAAAGGTGTGCAGGGTGCATCAAGGGCTCTTGACATTGAGTTAAACATCTCTTGCTGAATGTACAAGATTCTTGTCTCTCCAAGTTTAGAATAGATTTTGGTAAATAAATAAAGTCTCGGATTTTTGTTGTTGTTGTTGTTGTTTTTTTGTTTTGGTTTTTCGAGACAGAGTTTCCCTGTGGCTTTGGAGGCTGTCCTGGAACTAGCTCTTGTAGACCAGGCTGGTCTCGAACTCACAGAGATCCGCCTGCCTCTGCCTCCCTAATGCTGGGATTAAAGGTGTGCGCCACCAACGCACAGCTGTCAGAATTTTTTATTAGATGGGAATCTCTACATATAATTCTGGGTGCCCTGGAACACTGTATAGACCAGGCTGACCTTGAACTCACAGAGATCCTCCTTTGCCTCCTGAATGCTGAGAAAGGCATGTGCCACTATGCCAGGCTGCAGACCATTTTCTGGAGGCTGTTTCCCAGAAGACAGGATAGGTGGTCTTGCCATCAGACTTATGGAGACCAGAGTCTGATTCACTGGCAGGTAACTCCCCTAACAACTAAGGCTTTTAAATTGTTTTTTAGTTGATTATTCTCAGAAGGGGTATCACTATGTAGAACAGGATAGCCTTAAACTCACAGAGATATTCCTGCCTTTGTTACTGAGTGCTGGGCTCCTTTGGTATTCACCACCACACCTACCCCCCCCCCAAGCCTCAGAATTTAAAAAGAACAAATGAATGAGTTAAAATGCACACCTGTCTGTATCATAAAATAGCAAGTACTTAATGGTTACTTGTTAATGCTGTGTGTCAGTCACTGATCATGCTAGGGATACAGATATTTTAAAAATTGATCAAACCAGGCATTATGGTTTGGTATGCCTTGGGGCAGAGGCAGATCTCTATGGATTCTATGCCAGCCTTCTACACAGTTCAGTTTCAGGACAGCCAGGGCTACATAGAGAGACCCTATCTCAAAAAAAAAAAAAAAAAAAAGCAAAGACACCAGGTATGATGGCACATACCTTTAATCCCAGGGAGACAGAGGGATAGGCCAACCTAGTCCAACCTAGTCTATAGAACAAGTTCCAGAACACCCATGGCTACACAGAGAAATCCTGTCTCAAAAAAAAAAAAAAAAGAAAGAAAGAAAAAGAAAAAGAAAAGAAGAGAAAAAGAAAAGAAAAAAAAAGCAAAGAAACCAATAAACAAAAAAAAAAAGAAATTGCATGGAGAAAGCAGACACAAATAAATGGGACATTAATAAAATGAGAAGTATGTTCAGAATGCAGTCTCTATACCACCCAGACACTAGTGGAGGCTGGGGGCAGACTTGAGCTGATATAGATGAACAGGAGAGAACTGCTGGTGGCATCTGGTTGTTTGGGGCACTAGTGCCAGAAAAGGGCAGGTGGTGAGGTGGAGAGTTGAAATGGGGCTGAGAAAATGGAATAGTAGTAGAGTCCTTCTGACTGTTTGGCTTCTTCTCCTGCAGGAATTTTTCACCGACAGCCTGTGGGGCACACTCCCCAGCTCATGGCAAGAAGCGCTAGATGGACTAACCCCACCACAGCTGGCCACCCTGCTGCTGGGAATGCCCAGGGAAGGGGAGGAGATCAGGTATGTGCAAGCAGAGGAGCCCTGTGCTGGGGAATGAGAGTACTGAGCCATGTATTGAACCTTGTGTAGACAGTCTCATTAGATCATCTTGGCCTGCTACGTCATAAGCTTGTACACTCAGGATGTGATTGTGGGCTATTCACCGGCAGCCTGGGCTGGACTATCTCAGGTACAGGTCCGTGTGGCCACTTACCCTGCTGGCCCTGAAGTCCACAGCCTGTGCTCTCGCCTTTACCCGGACACCTGGCTTTCAGACCCCATCAGAGTTCCTGGAGAACCCCAGCCAAAGCTCCCGACTCATGGCACCTTTTCGAAAACATGTCAAGCCCAAAAAGCAGCATGAGATCCGGAGGCTGGGAGAGGTGAGGAGACTGTTAAGAGGCTAGACTCTCTGAGAGCCTGTGGGTTGTGAAGGTGGGTGGCCTTTACTGCACATGCAGGAACCAACATCTTCAGAAGTCCCCTTCCTTAGCAGGCATGCAAGGATCCTATCTTGTTGGTGCTGGGAGCTCTCCTGTTTTCTGAGTTGATTGGCAGCTATGTGGGGATGACTGTTTTACTCTTGTTCACTGCAGTCAGTTTTTTGTTTCATAGCTTACGGGGCTCTTGCTCTTGATCATTGACTAAAGGGGCAAACAAACTAAACATCATCATCCTCAATTCTGGTTTGACATCTCATGTCTCTGTCACCTTGGCTCCTTTACCATTCCTATGGCTTCAGGAGTCAGGAGCCAATGCCAAGAAGAGACTTTTGTTCCCTCTTTCAGTTGGTGAAGAAGCTGAGTGATCTCACTGGCTGCACCCAGGTTGTGGATGTGGGCTCAGGCCAGGTAAGCCAGACTCTCAACATGATGTCTATTTGAGTTAGGAGGATAGGTTACCAGCCAAGGCAGATTAGCAGACCTAATGCCCTAAGAAGCAGGTGCTGAGAAGTGGTGGGGGGAAAGTAAGCCTTTGGGTCCTGGGGCGCAGTTGTCTACACTCACTGATAAGGTGACAGTCAATAGGGCACTGAACAATGCTGTCCTCCCTCATGACTCTAGGGCCATCTCTCCCGTTTCATGTCTCTCGGGCTGGGGCTGATGGTGAAGAGCCTTGAAGGAAATCAAAGGCTAGTTAGCAGAGCCCAGCGCCTAGACCAGGAGCTCCTGCAGGCTCTGAACAAAATGGAGAAAAGGCACCCAAAGGTAAGCTCCTTGCAGCCTGCCCTACAGGAGCCATGTGCTTGGCTGGAACTGTATATTAAAACTCATTTTTCTACTTCCTAGTTTCTCAGTTCGAGATGGTCCCTATTTATTTCTGTTATTCTGCCCCTTCTTCCCAGAGCACCGCACATCTCAAAGGCACTTTCTAGTTTATGTAAGTGATTTCCACACTAGTATGTTCTCATAGTAAACTGTGTGGCCAGGTGGGTATTAGTATTTGCTGTGCTAGGGATGGAACCCATTGCCCCTGAGCTGTATCACTGTCTCATTGCCAATGGGAAATGGAAGAGCTAAGATACAGCTTAGTGGTAAGATACTTGTTTAAGCATTCATCAGGCCCTATGTTCTATCCTCAGCACCACCAAAAGAAAAGGGAAACTGAGCTAGGTATGGTGGTACATGCCTATAATTCCAGCACTAGAGAGGCATGGACAGGATCCCTGCAGATTTGTTGGCTTGTTCAACATATTGAGCTCCAGGTCAGAAAGGGCTGCAAAGACTTTGTGTCACCCTCTGCCATACCCAGAAGAAAGGATAAATAAAAAGGTCTACAGTCTGAAATGGTGGTCTCAACTCCTGGTTCAGAGTCTAGCTCTCTAGTGCCCAGCTTCTCTCCCATATAACTAAGAGGACAGGCCCATTCCTGTGGCCTGAGGATAACTACCCAACTTTACATCTGTCTTTGTTTTTTCTCTCCCCACAGGTGGTGCAAAGAGGTCCCCGCCATTCCCCCCATCATGTGGTTCAGTGGGTCAGCCCCACAGCCCTGTGTGAGGAGCTTCTGCTTCCTCTGGAGACATCGGGCCAGGGTAGTGCCCGCCTGCTACTCACGGGCCTCCATGCTTGTGGGGATCTGAGTGTTGCCTTGCTGAGACACTTCTGCTGCTGTTCTGAAGTGGTGGCCTTAGCCTCTGTGGGCTGCTGCTACATGAAACTCAGTGACCCTGGCAGCTACCCCCTGAGTCAGTGGGTAGCTGGACTGCCTGGCCATGAACTACCCTACAGGCTCCGGGAGGGGGCCTGCCATGCCCTAGAAGACTATGCAGAGAGGCTACAGAATGCAGGCCCTGGCTTGCAAACACATTGCTTCCGTGCAGCACTGGAGACAGTCATCAGACATGTCTGCCCTGAGCTTCGGAGGCCTGGTGTGCAAGGAATCCCCAGGGTCCATGAACTCAAGATTGAAGAGTGAGGTCTGGGGAGGCTCCCCACCTATGCCTACTTGTTAACACAGCCAAAGAAAATGTTTGAGCCCAGAGGAGTGGCATGGACTCTTCTAACCAGGGACAGTGCTCCAAATTTCTCTGAAAGAAGTTGTCCTCTTAAGACTAGGGGTATTAACTCAGTTGGTAGAATACTTGTCTACCAGTGGCTGTTGGTGGTGCACACCTTTAATCCCAGCACTTGGAAGGCAGAGGCAAGCGGATCTCTGTGAGTTTGAGGCCAGCCTGGTCTACAGAGCGAGTTCCAGGACAACTTCCAAAACAATACAGAGAAACCCTGTCTCGAAAAAAACCAAAAGAGAATACTTGTCTAGCATGCATGAGTCTAGGTTCAATTCCTAGCACTTTCTAAATCTAGGGTAATGACATATACCTATTAACCCTAGCACTGGGAAGATGGCAAGGATGTCCCAATTTTTCTCTCTCGCCTCTCCTGTTTTTTGAGACAGGGTTTCACCTTTAACAGTCTTGGCTGTCCTGAAAACTAGATCTGTAGACCAGGCTGGCCTCAAACTCAAGAGATCTGCCTGCTTCTGCCTCCTGAATGCTGGGATTAAAGGTGTGTATCACCACTGCCTGTTGCCCAACTTCCTTTTTAACCTCTAGAAATCAAATTCCAGAGTTTTGAACATGCTAGGTAAGTAAGTACTTCTATCACTAAGCTAACTACTACATCAGTCCAATAGTTTCTAATTACTAAAAATATGCCTAAATTGTGTAGGATTGGATGAAAATAAATTTTGGGGCTGTTTGCTATTAAACAGATAGCTCATAGCCTGAGAAACATTATTAAAGTGGGTAGTGGCACATGGCTGTGACTACAGCACTGTGGTTCTGGAGTCAAGGACAGCTTCCATTTTATTTTTGAGGACAGTCTATACTACATAGTGAGACTTTGTCCCCAAAACACAAAACAGGCAGGCGTAGTGTTTAATGCCTTTAATTCCAACACTTGGGAAGCAGAGGCAGGTGGATCTCTTAAATTCAAGGCTAGCCAAGTCTGCAGAGCAAGTTCCAGGACAGCTAGGACTACACAGAGAAACCCCGTCTGGAAAAATCAAAAGTAGAAATAAAATGCAAATCAATGTAGGAATAAGCTGAGACAAAAGTTTAAGAGGGAGGTGGAAGTTTCTAGAACTAATTGTATTGTGGCTGCTCCCACAGGTATGTGCAACAAGGGTTACAGCGAGTAGGTCTAGACCCTCAGCTGCCACTGGATCTTGCTGCCCTTCGGGCCCAGCAGGCCCAAGAGAATCGAGTGGTGGCCTTCTTCAGCTTGGCCCTCATGCTGGCCCCACTGGTGGAGACACTGATTCTGCTAGACCGGCTGCTCTATCTCGAGGAGCAAGGTGAGTCCTTGGCCAGTTTGCAGGGCCTGGACACCACCTGATGAGTGGGGCATTTGTTAACAAATGTAGATTCCTAGCAGCACCTTCCCCCAGACTGGTTTTGGTTTTTAAATTTATGTGTGCACACATACCTCATGCTTTTTGGGTATTGAATCCCTTGGTACTAGAGTTGCAAACAGTTGTGAGCCATCTGATGTGGGTATCAGGAACCAGAGTATATTGGAAGAGCATCAAGTGTTGCTAGGCACTGAACGCTGTCTAGCACTAGTGAGGTGGTTTTTAAGCAAGTGTCTCAGGCATTGAGAAAGCACAAGAACACTCTCAAGCTAGTGTTCTAATTAACCCTCACTTTCTCCTAGGCTTCTATGCTGAGCTCTTGCCCATCTTCAGCCCTGAACTCTCTCCCAGAAATCTGGTTCTGGTGGCCACCAAGACACCCCTGGGTCAGGCTTTCTCTATTCTTGAGAATGAAGACATCTAGCTGACGGTCTGAAACCAAGATGCCAACATGGCTAGTACATCTTACCATTTAGAGTGCCTGCTTCCTGCCTGAATTCTGGCTCTCTGCAAACTTCGGATTTATACCCTTTCTCTCCCTTCATATGTAATTTACTGTGTAACTTTTATTTATTAAAACTTTTAAGATTTAACTCCTGTTTCTGTAAGAGGGCAAGGGGCCTCTTCCTTGTTTTTATCTCCAAACATTGCAGGACCTGCCCTGGAAAGGCTACCAATCACCCAGTCTGTCCTGACAAGACAAAAAAGCTGCACTGTGCCTGGTATCCCCAAAATACAAGCATTTGGAGGGAAGGAAGAGGGGCGGGACAGTAGCTGCACTCAGGGCTCTTTATTGGTGTTGGGGGAAGAGCAGCCTCCACCCTCAAGGTAAAGACTGAGCAGGCAGAACCAGCACTCTCAGGCTCAATACCAATAAACCTTCTTGTGTTTTCGAGGCTCCTGGATCCCCATTGCCTCCATCACATCTTCTTCTAATGTCTTTAGCCGGGGCACATAAGTTTTTTTTAGAGCATCTTCCACTGATGTGTCCTTGGGGCCATCTGTTGAGTCAGAAAAAAGGAAATGATGTTTGCTGGCTGTTAATTTCTTGCAGTGTTAGGGATGGAATCCATGACCTTGCACACTGCTAGGCAAGTGCCCTACCACCAAGCTGCATTCCTAACCCCACTAACTTTCCTTTTCCTTACACCTCACATCCCTGTCTTCTTCCTGCCCATCCCCAGCTTACCAGTCCATATTTCAGGGACAATGCCATCTGCTCTAGGAAATTCAGGTTTGGGGATAATTCTCCCAGATCTTGTAGAGACGCGAACCCGCTCTCCTGACTCAGTAAATCTCCACTGGACCTCAGTGGGTTTCCTAGTAAGTAGAAAAAATTAGTCTACCTTAGAGTTAGAGCCCTGTACATTGAAGGCAGTGGCTGAGAACACCTGGATTACCACCTTTGTTTATGCCAGGGTTACTGACAGAATTGTGTGCAAGAAACAGACCCCACTCTGACAGTTAGGCACACACTTTTAATCCCAGCACTCAGGAGGTAGAAGCGGGCGGATCTCTTAGTTCCAGGACAGCCAGGACTACACAGAGAAACCCCCCCCCCCCCCGCAGAAAAGGAAACAAACCCTGAGTTCTAACATATCCAACACACCATGCTCATGTGATAAATGAGTCTGCCCAACACCTGTGTGGCCTCGATTTAGAAGCCCCTTCACCAGAGGCCTCTGTGCTTGCCTGTCCACAGGGTCCACTAGCTTGACCTGATGATGAAGTAATGGGGCTTCACTAGGGATCATGGTCCCTCGGTGATCCTTGGTTCTGCCAATATAGCGGAAATGCTGTCCAAGAGAAGGCAGTATTAGAAAGCAATATGTGTTAAGGGGATTTACCTACTACTGCTTAGTGTATTCAGCCCAAGCCCAGTGGTACAACCTGCCCCTTACCCAGTTTCCTGTCTCCCCATGCTGCTCTTAAGGAAAGAGGGACAGATGGAGAGGACTTCTCAATTCTCTATCATCCTTCCACTCACCGTGTTCAACCCCTCCAAGACAACCCAGTTCCGCTGCCGAATAACTTGGACCACTTTGCCTTGCTTTCCAGCATCCTTGCCTTCTAAGATCTCCACCTGAAGGAAGATGAGAGGACAAGGGCAGGAGATTGTTGTCCACTAGGCTTTCTGTCTCTCTGTCTTGAGGTTCTCACCATGTCTCCACAGAATAGGTGCCAGTCTTCATCAGAGATGGGCTCTACCACCACTGGGCGCCGCCTGCTCCATGGAGGATTCTTCCTCTTGTCTGATAGGGAGCCTGGACGGCTCATCCCATAGCGGTAGTGGGGAGGGAGCGTAGCTTTGGATGCCAAGGCCAACAGGGCCGAAAGTCGCATGGTTAGATGTGAGAAATCTCACCAGTGAAAGACTCAGAAACTTTCTTTGTCAACTATGAGTCAAGAGAAACAGAATGAAGATTTGGAGTAAGGAAGGCACTTTTTAAAAAAATTTTTGTATTATGTGCATTGGTGTTTTGCCTGCATGTATATCTGTCTGAGGGTGTTGGATCCCCTGGAACTGGAGTTACAGACAGTTGTGAGCTGCTATGTGGGCACTGGGAATTGAACCCAGGTCCTTTGGAAGAGCAGTCAGTGCTCTTAACCACTGAGTCATCTTTCCAGCCCCTTGTTTGTTTTTTTGAGATGGTCTTGCTATGCTTCCTAGAACTCACTATGTACACCAACCAGGCTGGCCTTGAACGCTCAGATCCATCTGCTTCTGTCTCTTTCCCCTAGTGCCAGGACTAAAGGTGTGTATCACCACACACAACCCAAGGAATATTATCAAAGTAACAACTCTCTTGTGCAGTGGACTTCATATCATTTCATCTTCTCACAAGTTATATTTGCAAATGAGAAAACAATGAGGTTATGTATTATAACAAAGCTACTATAAGTGTGGGGGTAGGGGCATTAATATTCAAAACCCATATATCTGACTTCAAAGTAAAAAATTCACTAAAGCTGCTAGGCAGTGGTGGCACATTCCTTTAATCCCAGCACTCAGAAGGCAGAGGCATGAGGATCTCTGTTTGAAGCCAGCCTAGTCTACAGAGCAAGTTCCAGGACAGCCAGGACAACACAGAGAAACCCTGTTGGGGGGGTGGGGGGTTGAATTCCTGAGGTCAAGGGCCACACTATCTAGATCCTTGAATTGCTATCTCAGGAGAGCTTAACATACTTAAGATACTTAAGATGGTTATTAAGTGAGTACATGAACAGCAGGGAATGAGGAAAACAGTTTACAGTGTCTCCAAGTATCAGGCCCCAGACCTTAGACAAGTGACTCCATGATGGAGAAACGTCATTCAGGCCATAAAACTCAGCACATAGACAACACCACCAACCAAAATGAAAACAAAGACCTAATCCATCAAAGTCCATAGTTCTGGGAGTCTCTAAATGTACTAACCTTGCTTTTTGGATTCATAGTTCTGCTTCTGGATAACTGTTCTTGTTAACTGAAGTATGTCAACCAGGATATGGTTTTGTGCTTAAAAATTCACCTTGTGAAATGCCTGGGGCTACATTAGGATCCCACACACTCAGTGTAGTCACGAGCCAGCTAATAAAGACTTTCTGTTGGCTTGAATCTGTGTCCAAGCAGTCTTCTCTGGTGGTTAACCCATTAATACCTATCCAACTTGTACCCTCACACAGGAAAGACCCGATCCTCCCTAAGGACAGCTTTTTCTATAAGACTTAAGGACCCCAAGGCTACACTCTAAGGTTGTGGACAGATTCCTGAGATAATTGGTAAAAAGTGAGTGCTGTAAGCCAGGCCTGACAGCTCCTTGGAGACAGAGGTAGAAGGACCGCAAGCTCAGTAACTGCTTGAACAACTTTGTGAGACCCTGTCTCAAAAAGTAAAAACAGGAGGCTCAGCATTTAAGAGCACTTTTTCCTTTTCCAGAGGACCTGCATGTACTTAATTCCCAGCACCCACATGGTGTTTCACAACCATCTGTAACTCCCATTCCAGAGGACCCAATGCCCTCTTCTGGCCTCTATAGGCATTAGGCATGGAAGTAATGCATATACAACATGTAGGCAAAGCAAAAATTTAAAAGATGAATAAATCCAATTTTTAAAAAATGGCAAAACAAGCCATATGTGGTAGTGCACTCCTATAATGCCAACACTTTGTAAGAAAGAACAAAAAGATCGTAAGTTTGAGGCTAGGCTGGGCTACACAGGAAAATCTTGACTTTTAAATATTTTTTTAAAGATTGATTTTATATATGATTGCTCTATTTATATGTGCACCTTTATTCCAGAAGAGGGCATCAGATCCCACTATAGATGGTTATGAGCCACTATATGGTTGCTGGGAATTGAACTCATGACCTCTGGAAGAGCAGCCTGTGCTCTTAACTGCTGAGCCACTTCTCCAGCCTCCAACTTTTAAATATTTCTTTAAATGAGGGAGAGGGAAGAAAGGCTCTGCAATTAAGAGCACTTTTTGGTCTTGCAGAGAACATCGATAATGCCAATTCCATACCCTATTTTGACCTTATGGGTACTGGGAACATACATGGTGTACATACATAGTGCCCACAATCACTCCTACACATTAAAAAAAAAAAAAAAAAAACACCCGAGCGGTGGTGGCGCATGCCTTTAATCCAAGAACTTGGGAGGCAGAGGCAGGCAGATCTCCGTGAGTTCGAGACCAGCCTGGTCTACAAAAGCTAGTTCCGGGACAGCCTCCAAAGCCACGGAGAAACCGTGTCTTGGGGAAAAAAGAAAAAAGAAAAAAAAAAAAAACCTAAAAATATCAATGATGAGTGAGTGCAGTAGGACATACCTTTTATCCTAGCACCTGGATGGCAGATTTCAGTGAGTTCAAGGCCAACCTGGTCTACATAGTGAGTTTTGGGCTAGCCAAGACTTCATAGTGAGACCCTATCTCAACGAAACAAAATAAAATGCTGTGATGACTCATGCCTCGGGAGTCAGAAGCATAACAATTACTATGAGTTCAAGGCCACTCTGCCCTACACAGTAACCTACAAGGTGAGACCTATTGAATCAAAACAACAAAGTAAAAAGGCTCAATGCAGAATGCTAGCCTAGCATGTAGTAAGCTTTCTAAACAGCTGCTGCTAGCCTGGTACCATGCTAAGTATCTCACAGAAGCCTAAGAGCAGCGATGAAATTGCTCCTAATCTCGTCATTGGGTAGGTGTGTGGGTGTATTTCAGAAAATTCTTAAAGCTGGTTCAGTCTCTGTAGGCCTGAGGCTCTGGAAGAAGAAAGCAGGCCCGGACACGCCCCCCTCCATCTTTCCCTGGGGTTCCCTACGCAACTGGAATACAGTAGTGCCACTTCCGCGGTGGGGCTTTCTTCTCAGTACAAGCCCTCAGGTCTCGGCCTCAAGCACTTCCCCTGTCAGACTCACCCAGACCGAGAATAGCTCCAACCTCCTAGTAAAGAGAAACCCAAGGAGGAGGACTACGCCCCAGGTTACGACTAGGAAAAGGAAGTTACTTGTGCATCCGCCTTCCGACGACCATCAGCGTGGAGCGGTCTTACCTTTCCCAACCTTTCTTTGCACGTGAGTGCTCTACTCCGGTAGTCTCCGCCCACCGGATTTCTGGGAGTTGTAGTCTAATTGCAGAGCGACGCCCAATAGCGAAGCGTGCCTCTCAGCTTGCTGGGAACTGTAGTCCGTCGCTACAAAATGACCTGAAACAGGAAATTTGGCCAAAAGTAGGAAATCCCGAGCGTGGGAGGCATGTCGGGAACTGAAGGCGAAAGATTCATAGGGTACTTTGCTTTAAATGCTCTGCGTGGAGGCCACTGGGAGTTGTAGTTGACAGAGACCATGGCTCCATTTTCTAAGTGGTTATAGTTTCCTATTCAAAGCATAGGGATCCATTTCTAGAAGAGATTACAGCCATTATGCCCTGGCTCTTCTCTGTTTGAGGTACCAGGTCAGATTAAAAAACTGCCCCACCTAATACTAGAGGAGCTAATCATTCTATATAAATTGGAGCATGCTGGGAGGTTTCCATCGTACCCACCTCCTCCCACCTGCCCTCCCACCATCAGTGGACTGGCAGGCATCCCTAGCAAAGACGAGCACTGAGACCAGATGTCCTGATCAACTCGTTCAGGACCACTCACTCACCTGTCCGCCCTGATCAGATCAAGTATGTTTTCTTTCATTACTGGGAGTCTGGTGCTGACTGAGAGCGCTTTGGATGGGCTCTTCCCTGTAAGCTGTCCAGTCTGTAATGTCAGGAGCTTTGTTAGTGGAATAATCAGTGACTAGAAGACCCTGAAGAAATGACCTTTGTTCTTAGGTTGTGTATAACTACGAAAGGATTTTTGAAGCCATCAACACCAGATGTTTGCCCTACCTCAAACCTCCACCTCTAAGAAAGCACCCACTACTGTTTGATCATCCTAGGCCTGGGATTTTCGGTCTCGCCCGAACTATCCCTAAACCAACCTCCCAGCAAGATGGACTTGGAGTCCATCTTCTCAACTGTTGTTTTATGAGATAGTGTCTCATGTAGCCCAAGCTCACTTTTCAAACTTGCTAGTTTCTGCCCTCACTTCCCAGGTGCTGGGGTTCAGCACCAAGCCTGGTTTATGTGGTGCCTCCAGACTGGACCCACCCCTAGGGTTTACTGCATGCTCCATATTACTTATTTGTTTTTGAGACACGTTTTTCTGTGTAGCTTTGTAGACCAGGCTGGCCCTGAACTCAGAGATCCGCCTGAGGATCAGGGAACTCTGCCTCCCAAGTGCTGGGATTAAAGGCTGTGCCAAAACCACTGCCCAGCCTTGTTGTGTTCTTACAGCTTTATCCCTAGCCCCCCAGATTACTCTTACTTCTAAAGGCTTTTTATTTTATTTTTTTGGTTTTTCGAGACAGGGTTTCTCTGTGTAGTTTTGGAGCCTATCCTGGTACTCGCTCTGGAGACCAGGCTGGCCTCGAACTCACAGAGATCCGCCTGCCTCTGCCTCCCTAGTGCTGGGATTAAAGGCGTGCGCCACCAACGCCCGCTTTTTATTATTTTTTATGTGTGTGTGCTTTAACTTTTTTTCTGAAACTGGGTTTCTCTGTGTAGCTCTGGCTATCCTAAACTCACTCTATAGACCAGGCTAATTTTGAATTCAGAGATCCACCAGGTGTTCCCCACCACCACATGGCATGCCTCCATAATTTTATGTGTACCAAATGTGTGCTGGTTGTGCCTGTGAAGACCAGAAAGCAAAGCCATCGGGTGCCCTGAAACTGGAGGTACAGGTAGTTGTGAGCTGCCTGTTGAGTACTGGAGACCAAACCAGGATCCTCTGCAACTGCCAAGCCATCTGCAGCCCTGCAAATGAATTTTGAAATTAAGTCCTAATTCTTGCCCTGAAGCCTTGTCTTGTTTATTGAGACAGGGTCTCACTGGGTAGACCTGGCTGGTCTTGAGCTCAGATTCCTACAGATCCTCTAGAGCTGGGATTAAAAGCGTGCGCCACCAACGCCTGGCTAGTCATGCACTTTCTATGACCATGTGTGGAACCTCCTCACACTCCATTTCTTTTTCTTTTTTGAAATACTGGCGATTGGACCTAGATCCTCAAGCATCTCTATGTATCTGGTCTCATGTATACTCCAGGCTGGTCTAGAGCTTGCTGCATATCTGCAGATGACTTCAAAATAATTTTTAGTTTTTTCTTTGGCTTTTTGAGACAGGATTTCTGTGTAACAGCTCTGGCTGTCCTGGAACTCTGTAGACCAGGCTGGCCTTGAACTCAGAGATTGCCTGCCTCTGCCTTATGCTGGGATTAAAGGCATGGGTCACCACCATCCAGCTTAAAATGATTAAGATTATCAATCTGGTCAGATAGTTTAGTTTTAGGAATTTAGCAGAATCACTGTATGGAGATATTAGAATGAACAGCTGCTTTTTAGTACTTTGACCTTGAAGAATCCTTGTGGAAAACAATGATTTCTTTGCTGAGGTGGGGTGCTTTGTAGCCATCCCATGACTTTGGTCACAAGAAGCCTCAGGCACACCTGAGGCGCTCTCATTACTGTGTATTGCAAATGATACATAATAAGGACTAGCATCATGGGGAGGAAGTGTCTAAGACATGTAAATAAGATTATGGATCTTGGTATGAGAAGAAATTTTAGTTCAGTCTACCAGAAGAGGCTAGACCTTCCTGCTGCCACATATATAGGCCTTAAAATTTCATCTTGATCTGCCTTCTTTCTTCAACAGACAGCTCGGTGGGTAAAGGCACCTACCTGCCTGATGACCTGGGCTCAATCCTGGGTCCCAAATGGTGAAAGAGAAACTGATTCCTGCAAATTGTCCTCCGACCTTCACAAAGGCACACAAAGTAAAATGTAATAAAATTTTAAATTTATGCATATTTTGCCTCCATGTATTATATGCACAATTGCCTTATACCCAGGGGGGTCAGAAAAGGGTGTTGGATCCCTTGGAACTGAAGTTATGGATGGCTCTGGGCCAATGTTGGTGATGGCAACTGAATCCAGGTTCTCTGCAAGAACAAGTGTTCTTTAACTGTTAAATAACTCTCAAATTACCATATAGTGTGGATTTGTGGGGTTTTGTTTTCTTACAAATTGTCTCTTAGGGAAAGATTTATTTATTGGGACTAGGGATTTAGCTCAGCAAAAGCCCTAGTTTCTTTAGTCCTCAGCTCTGGAAAAAATAATCTACATCTGCATGAGTACAGGCACCTGTGATACCACACACCCAGGGTGGTCAGAGGACATCTAGAAATCAGTTTCCTGCTTCCACATTGTTGTGGTAGGTGATAGGTGACAACCAGATGAGTCTCCTGTCTCTGTCTAGGTGTACACCCACACAGCTCATCATCCTGCCTCCATCTCCTGCTGAGGATTATAGGTCCCTATCCATTACACCTGTTTTATACCGAGTGATTAAGGACCAAATTCAGGGCTTCTGATTTTTACACACTAGGCAATCATCCTAGCAACTGAGGTGTGTGTCTTTATGTATATATCCTTAGCCCCTTAAACCCAATTTCTTGTGCAAGTTTTTTTTGTGTGTACATGGCTGGGGAGGGGGGACCTCAGACATGGTCTTTTGTACAACCCAGGCTGGTATTGAACTTGATCTTCCTGACTTCCCACTACTGAGAATAGATTTATGCTACCACACCTGGCTCAAAAATATGTTAGACCAGTTACTGAAGAAAAGGCTCAACAAGCAGTTGCTGCTCTTACAGAGGACTTGGGTTTTGTTGCCAGAACCCAGTTATTCACAACCATCCTTTACTCTAGTTCCAGAGGACCCAATGGCCTCTTCCAACCTCGTCAGGTACCAGGCTTGCATGTGGTGCATATATATAAATGTGGACAAAACACTCATAAAATATACCTAAAATTTTTTATTAATGTTTTAGACCCTCCCAGATGCTTGCAGTGATAGAATGGATGGTGTGGGAATGGATGCTGAGGTCCCCCTCTTAATCTGAGGAAGAGACCTTGTTTCCCTCTCTCCTCAGTTAACCCAAGCACTCAAAAGAATTAGTCAGAATCCAGGATAGTAATCAACGGCTTTATTTTCCTAGAACTCAAATTGTCTATGGTTCTCAGAGCTACACTTCCAAAGCTACAGTCAGCAATTTTTCTTCAGAGCCCAAGGGAGGGATAGGAGTAAAAGAGAAGGAAGGGGGCATAAGAAACCCCAGAAGAGGCTGGGAGAGAGCACTTTTCCCTGTATTCAGTGGGTTACAAACTGGATGTGTGACAATGCCAGAGGACCAACTCTGGAAGGACATCAAAGCCCAGGCTCCAAAGAGTCATCAACTCGAACAGAAGGGAGCCTCCCAGTGCACCTCAGAAACAGGTCAGTGGGGGGGGGGGGGCACACAAAGGACTGGGGATTAACAGGCTGGGGTTTTTTTTTCTTTTTTTTTTGTAATTTTCTTTTATTAAAAACATTTCCTAAAAAATGTGTCTTTTTCCTTTATGTCTGGGTGATATATCTGACTAGAAGCTGGCCTTGAGCATTGTGGGAAGAGGAAAGAAGGCAGCAGGATCTTCCCACATTACCCCATCTCTGACCTGAGATCTAAAGAGAGACATTTACTTAATACAAATGGATGAGTCAATCCTTCAGATTATCAACTCTCTCCAGGTCCTTGGCCCTAAGAACTTGGAAACTCCCAAGTCTTGATGTTAAACTATAATTCCTTGAACCCTGAGGTCAGGAAAAAATGTTCACCAAGGATTTATGGATGGGAGCCTCTCTCCCACATAGTGTCCCCTTTTCTTGAACTTAGGCAAATGGGAAAATAAGTGTGGGAGCAGGAGACAGGAGCTCAGGAGATGCCACTCAGAAACCCACTCAAGTTTATATTTCATCACCGCACTCCTGCCCCAACCCGGCCCAAAGGTCTAGAATGCCTGCAGAAGGCCAGAGGTGTTGAGAGGTGGAAACAGCAGTCCAGACCCCAACACAAAGTCCTAGGAGACAAGTCTAAGGAGATATAATGGCCCCATTTCATACCAGGGCACATGGCCCTGACTTAGGTCACAGGGTACAGGGACCTGGAAGTGAGGGCCAAGCCAATCTCCAAGGGTGGGCTTAAAAAGGAGAAAGTGAGTGAAGGAGGAGAGTGGGTTGGGTGGGAAAAGGATTCCCAGTTTGCAGGCCATGGCCAGTTTCCCCAGTAGCACCCAGACAGCAGCAGGAACGGGGCAGGGGCTCCTCTTGAAACATTGGTGGCTACAGGCTGCAGGGGAGGGTTGGAGGGAGAAGGGTTAATGGTGTGGCCTTGGCCTGGCCTTACCCCAGTCAGTGCAGGTCTTCAGGGAGAGCCCAGCCAGCCTCCAGGAAGGCTGACTACTACTGCAGACCCTTGTCTGCATCCTCCTCCTCTCCAGAAGTGGCTGAGCCCTCCCAGCCCACAGTCAGGGTACTCACTCACCTCTCATGATCTCTGACGCCCTGGGCTTCAGCCTCTTCCTTGGTGGCCTCCTCCTCTTCCTCCTCTTCCTCTGGAGGAGGTCCCTGGCCAGAGTCTGGCTCAGAGGGGGTGCTGTTCTTCTCCATCTCTACAGGTAGGGGCTTCTCACCCTCCAAGGTAGCCATCTCCTTATCCTCTTCCTCATGGTCTCCAGACTCCTTGGGACGTTTAGGGGAGTCCTAGGCAGATTATCAGAGGACATCCACTAAGGCTAGAGACAGGAGGTCAGTAGGTAGCCTCCTTGTGCCTATATTCCTCCTCAGGGGTCTCTTTCCAGGGTGACACTCACTGTCCTGCTACCCTCTGCTACCCCAGAAGGCCTGTGCTCCATTCTCTTTTGGATTCCCAGAACTAGGGGCAGTATTTACATCTCAGACCCAGCGCCCCAAGAGACAGCCACAGAAAATGCTGCCGGACACACCCTGGCAGTTACCTCCAGCATGTCCCCTGCTCTCCTCTTCAGCATCCCCTTCTCATTCTTCTCCTTGGCTGGCTCGTCGATGACCAGTTTCCCTTCCTCATCACTGCTACCCTCTGCATTGCCTTTCTTATCACCATCACCCGCAGGGGCTTCAGGCTCCAACTCGGGCTCTTCCACACAACTCTTTTTCTGGGAGGACTGTGGTAGAGACACCAGAGGCTGAGTGGCACCAGAGACTAGTCCCTCCCCAACCACCCCCTTAGACACTCACTCCTTCTTTTGCCCACCTCTCCCCCACCCCCACCCAGGTGCCCAGTCTCACAAGTGATTTGAGACCCACCTCTGTTGGATTAGCCCTGGGGTTAACCCACAGGCCGGGCAGGCAGGGCTCTGTGCAGGAGGGGGGAGGGCTGGAGCAGGAGGCAAAACCTCGGGTCAACTTCTCCCAAAGGGATCTGGGACCCATTCCCCACCCCCACTCCCCCCCGCCCTCCCGCCTTGTCCTGCCCGGCTCACAAGAACCTCCTCTTGGAAGGCTATGTCCTCTTAATGATGGGCCCAACAAAGGCTTACCCCACTTACTGCCTCCATCCTATTCTTGCCCTCAAAGCCACTGACTGTAAGTCACCCCACACCCCTTAGGTCCCACTTGCAAGAAGTCCCAGCTCTACCACCCCAAAGACTCTGAGATTCTGAAGGCTCAGTAAGCGTTGCCTATGGGCAAGGCTCCTGGAACCTGCAATATCCTGGCTTTCCAGGGCTTTGAGGGGGCAACTAACTGCTCACCTGGTAGCCAGAGGCCTTGACTGTAGGGTTGTTCTCAATCTCCCACAGCCCCTCGCTGAACCCTTTCCTCTTGTTGGGCTTGCCAAACTTCTCCTTGGATTCCTCATAAGGGAAGAGGTCTTTGGGGCCCAGGAACGCCCTGGTGAAAGATGGGAGACTGTGCTCTCAAGCCCCAAGCTGCCCCCAAGACAAACACCAAACATGGACAGATATCGTCACCCCCCTTTTCCCCACAATGGTGTTCCCAGTGTTCCACCCGCACCCCACTAGCCCCTCACTCACGTCTCATGGGTCCCAAAAAAAAAGACTTGGTATTTATTGGCTGTTGATTTCACTGCAGCCTCAGGCATCTCATCAATCTGGGGCAAGAAAGGAAAGAAAATGTGAGCTTGAGTCCCAAGGCCACCATTCTGGGGCAAGGTGACATTTGTATAAAGTCAGGCAGAACAAGACTCCAGAGATTACCCAATTTGCAAAACATTCTTAGTAGTACCACTTGTCCAAATTAAATTAGACAGGAAAGCCTAACAAACCCAGGACTACTTGCCTCCCCTTCACCAGAGAACATCTTCTCCAGTGTCCCATCCTGCCAAAGTGCCATCACCTCTGCCACTCCCAAGACCAATACTGTTACTTCTTTATATTTTAAGACAGTGCCTTGCTATGCAGTCCAGTCTCAAGATCCTCCTGCCTCAGCCTCTGAATGTGCCAACATACCCATCTCCAATTACAAATGTCAAAGCATCTCAACTCTTTCATGCTGCTTCTCAATGAGAAAGTCGAATCTCCCCCCACCCCACACAGGGTTTCTCAGTGTAACCCTGACTGTCCTGGAACTCACTGGGCAGACCAGGCTGTCCTTGAAAAATCAGATAAATTAAGTCTGAAAGTTTGAAAGTCATTACAATAAATCAAATCTTTTTACAAATGGGGAGACCGAGTCCAGAAAAGACATGCCCTTCCCAAGAATACATGGCACGTTATAAAAAGGGCCAGATCTAATCTCTTTCCTTTTTTTTTTTTTTTGAGACAGTGTTTAATTGTGTATCCTTGGCCTTGAACTCAAAGATCTGACTGCCTCTGCCTCCAGAGTGCTGGGTCGGTACCACCACCATCCTGCATCCTGCTCTAATTTTCTTTAAAAAAAATAATAATCATTTATTTTTATGTGTATAACAGCATTCCCTGAATGTTATTTCTGTGTACTTCATGAATGCCTGAGGAAGCCAGAAGAGGATGTCAGATCCCCTGGGACTGGAGTACAGGTTTTTGTGAGCTGCTATGTAGATGCTGAGAATATAATCCCGTGTCCTATGGAACAGAGGCCAGTGTTCTTAACCACTGAGACATCTTTTCAATAGAGGCCTAATTTCTTGAGGAGATCCCTTGCCCTATGACCCAGGAAGAATTCTGCAGTAAAGGCATTAAGTGCTGACGTCTAAGGTCAAGTTCAAAAGCAAAAGAGAACAGGTAGTCAACCAAACTCAATCAAGTCCTGGAAGCCCAGGCCAACCCAAGCTGTTGGAGCAGGGACTACAACTCCCAGCAATCCTTGCAACAGCCCCAGATGCCTGCCCTCCTCCCAGAGGCCAGGTGGCCATGTTGACTGGGGCTGCAGACCCAAACCTTAGAGACAGACCAAGCCGTGATTAAGAGAGAGGGTGCAACTGGGAGCACTAGGGAGACTGGGAGGCTAAATGACTAGAATGAGCCGAGCGGGCATGACTCGGAAGGGTATCTTCCCCCAGATTTGGAAGTCTTCAGGCTTCTGGGCCCCTCCCCCCTTGCCCCGTGGCCTCTGAGGACTTCGGTCTAGCCCCTCCCCCTAGGAAGGCACAACTCAAACTAAGCCCAGCCCAACAATCAGGAGATGCTGGGGTGTGGGAACCTGGTGGAAAGGCACGCAGTTCCCCCACAACCGTGATCCCCATCACTATGACAACTCAACCCCGCCCCCCGGGGCCACTCAGCAACCAGGAATGTGACCACCCCTCCCCCAAGGCTTTCCATCCAGGATTGGGGAGGAGGGGACACTAAACACGAACTCCACCCCCCAGGCCCGTAATCTGGCACGCAGCTCTTGGGCTGTACGAGAAACCAGGCTAAGTCTGGAAAGCAAAGGGGGAGGGGGAGAGGTGCATGCTCTGAGGGGTGGGAACAGGGGAGGAGCAGGACAGGATACCTGGCTCGACTTATCAGCTAGCCCCCACCCTCATCTCAGAGGAAGGGTGTTAGAAAAAAAAAAAAAGAGGGCCTCCAGAGTCAAGAAATCCCAGGAGACAGGCAAAGGATGACGGTAGCAAAGGCTCTCTCATAGGCCTGACACCTATGCCCGGAAAGGGGGGGGTGTGTGTCCAAGCTGAAGTGTTGCTGGAGGAGAGCCCACACCCAGGCCAGGGCATTACTGTGCTTTCAGTCTGGTGATACACGCGTAATGAAAGGGAAGAGAGGAGACTCCAAAAGAAAGAGGTGGAGGAAGGTTAGGAGGCTCAAGGCTCTCTCTCTCTCCTAGAACACAGACAACCGGACACTCAGCTTCCCATGGAGAGCAAACAACAGGCAGAATCTAAGTCGTGTGGCAGGGGACCCAGGAGGCCTCTAGCTGCCCAGTCCCAGAAAGAAGACTGGATGGAATGAGACATAACAACTCCATCAGTCTTGCCAACTCCCAGCTACATAAAGGTTGGGTGTGGAGGAGCCAGAGCAGATGGGGCTCTTCCTTAAGAGGCTCATTCCCCAACAACCCTAACCATTTTATGTAGGTGCAGCAGGCAAGGTTGGGGGATGGGAGTGCTTTCTGCTCAACAGCATTTCAGCCCCTCCCCCCACAAAAGAGGAGAAATCACTTCTGTGGCAGCACTCCCACCCCTCCAGCTACAAAGGAACTTTCTCTGCTGGAACTTGGGTGTTAAGGGCGGGTCTTCCATGGTGAGGTTATTAAGTCTCAGAGAAGTCTGTCCTGAAACTCTCCTAGGTGATGTCTTCATATCCACACTGACTAAATTCAGTGAGTTAAAGGACAGTGAGTCAGGTTGGGACCAGATGTGAGGGGATCCTGCCACACTTCCTCAAGCCAACTGGAAGTCAATTCTGAAACTTAACCATTCTGGCCCAATCCTTTGCATTTGCCTGCCTCTATCAGACTGGCCCTAAACACCAGAAATCCCATCCTGCCCAGGCCAGAGGCCTTTGAAGCCATTTGCAGCCTTCAGAGGAGCAGGGAGAACTAAACACCATGCCCACAGCACTCAGAGCCCAAGCAGGTCAAAGATCACTGGGCATTTAGGAAAGCTAAGAACACACTAGCTGACCACCACACCCACGGCCTGGCTGACTTAACCTAGGGGAACCAGAATGCCCAGGACAGCAAGACACTCAGACAATTTGTCTCGAAGTGTGGCCAGAAAAAAAAAAAAAAAAAAAAAGCAGAAAAAAGGAAAGTCAGAAGGAAAAAAGAAGGGGGGAACCTCAGGAGCTTCCCCAGGATTGAGAGAGAGGAAGGCACCCAGGGTGGGGGTGGGGGATCTCAGGGCTCAGGTGGCTCCTTGTTAAGTGCCTGGAGATTCTCCAGGAAGTTAGGCAGAAGGTAAGATGGGTCACAACACATTCTTCCAGTCTCGTCCTGCTACCACGCGGCCCCTGTCTTCAATCTCAAACTCTGGGTCCTTTCAGTCACCCATGTTCCCCAAAAACAGCAATGAGGAAAGCAAGGTGCAAGTGATGGTCTGCATCATGGCTTAGGACTCTGTTTACACCCTGGAGCAGCCAGGCTTCAGGCTTCCTCCTCCCCCAATTCGGGAAGAGATTACACAGGTTCTAAGGAATTGGGGGTGGGGGAGACAACAAGGGGAATGCCTGAGAGGTGATAGATAGCCTTGGGTGTAAAGTAGCCCTCCCCTTAGCTCCACAACCAAGCCAGGCCAAGTGTTGGGGTGCTCATCTCTTTGAGACCTATTCACAACTGTATCTCAAAGGTCCAGGCCTCAATAGAGAAAGAAACTGCCTCTCTGCCCTACGCTGCTGAACTGGAAGCTCACAGTGAAAAGAAATTGATGATATCCCTGCTCCAAGGGGTCATCAGAAATCAGAAGGGCTTTCTCATAGGGCAATGAGGCCTCCGGGAATAAGACATACCAGACGATCCCTAAACCCACATTTCACACTATTCTCCTTCCTCGGGTACAGCTTACCACTGAACTTTGTCTCATCCCAGCAAGAAGAAGCAGTGGAGACCTGGGTTCAATTCTCACCCTGCCCATCAGTGCTCTGGCATCTGGGCCAAGAAGCCAATAGATCAGAAGGTGCAGGGTAAAGTACATGAGTGTTCAAATCACAAACCCTCTCTCTCTCTCTCTCTCTCTCTCTCTCTCTCTCTCACACACACACACACACACACACACACACACACACACACACACACACACACACACACTCCCTAGCTTCAGTCGGGCCCTTAAGGCCCTTCTAAGGCTCTGGAAAGTGTCTGGCTTCTCTCCCTGCACTTGACTCCCAAGCCAGAGGCCAGGCCTCATTCGACCCATTTAAAGTTTCAGAGAGAGGGACTGGAAACACTCCTTGGGAGGAGGAAAGTAGGGGAGGGGTCACTTGGGTTTTCTCAATGATCAAGTTGACCAGATCCCTTGAATAATAACCAAGAGCATGGAGGAACTTCCCAGGCTCAAAGCAGTACTGAGCCAGATGAACAGTCAGCCATACTGGAAAAGCAAAAGCCTCAAGGCAATACTGCTCCGGACCCCCTCCGTCAGGCCTTTTTGCCCTAGGATTTCACTTTACACAAGTCCCACACCCTAAGGGGCTGAGTCATGCCCTCACCCAGTACCAAGGGCCCCTCTACACTCACTTTAAGAAGTTGCCAGAAGCACCCACACATTACTTAACCTTTTCCTTGGAGGAAAGGTGATAAACACATGAGGCTTTCGGCCCCACCCTCCCACCTGGCCAGGTGCTGGAATGGGGAAGGCCCTTCTGTTGGCGAGTTGAACAACCACATGGCTGACACGGGCCTCTTGGCTCCTCCAGATGCTCAATGGAGGGATGAGGAGGCATCTCGGTCTCCCCACAATCCCCCACCTCACCAAGGTGATCAATACTGAACTCCCCAAGCACACAGGCCCCTGATGCCTACAGTTCCAAGTCTGAGCTGGTGGCATATGGGGGGGGGTCGGGGGGGGGGATGGTCTGGTAGAGCTGAGGGCTAATGGGTTTTGGCAGAGTTACCCAGCCAGGCAGATCATTTCTTAAGTCTCCCCCAATCACTCCAGACTTCCTACAAAATGCTCCAAGAAAGTTTGCTAGACGCCAGCTCTACCTTCACTTAACCCTCTGTGGACTGGGACCCTTCGCTACCGTTTGTGCATTCAGGGGAATCTGAACTGGAAGCAATTATCAATGGAGATTCGGGGCTCCCCGAAGGGGTTAGGAGTCGAGGCAGAAGAAGCGACACGCCGCCGGGCTGCTCCCCGACCGTGCGCCCAAAGCCTCGGCCAGTAGGAGGGTTGCGGGCGGACTGAGCACGCGGCGCCGCCCGCCAGGTGCGGGGGCCCCGCAGCCTCGGTTATGTAAGCGGTGGTAGGCTCTGACCAGGGCGAGCAGGCCCGGTGCCCCTGCCCCTCCACCCGCCCTGCGCTCGGCGACCATGCCCTCCCGAGCGTTATGCAACCGCACCAGGGCCCGCGATGGCCCCCACTGCTCACCCGAGCCGGCCAGTGTGGGTATCCCTTCATCTTCGCAAACACCAGGTCCCCGCATTTGTACTCCTTCTGCCGGTTGGATCGCGACATGGCGGGGCCGCGGGCGCCCCGGGCTCCGCGCCGAGCCGGGAAGCGCGAGCCCAAGTTTGCGCGTGCGGCGGTTGTGGCGCCGCTGCGCTCCGGCCCTCGCGCGGCCCCCGCCTCGATGGTGGCCCCCGGCGCGAGCTCCGGAGCAGCCACGGCGTCTGCGTCCGCGCGCCGCTCGGACGGGGCGGGCGCGGTGGGCAACGCTCGGCTCGGCTCGGCTCCGGGCGCGCTCGTGCAGTTGTTTGTGTTTGAAATTCAATTGCTCCCTCCTCAGCGAGAGGCCGCTTCCTCCACCCCCCGCGGCCCACTCCTCCCCTTGCGCTCCCGCCCGCGGCGGTTCGATGCGCGCAGCTCCTCGGCGCCTGCTGCCTGCTCCGGTCCGGCGCCCAACCTGGAAGCCGCAGGCGGAGCGCGGCAGCACAGGCCTGAGGAGTGGAGCGCCGAGCTCGCCGAGCCGGCTTTGTGTGCGGGCGGGTGGTGAGTGCCAGCCGGCGAGGAGCGGGGCGCCTGCTGGACAAGCTGCACGTGCCCCTCCCCTGGCTCCGCGGGTCGCTTCCAGCCCGAGCCAGGCGAGGCCTACTGTGGTTGTGCAGTGTCCCCCTACACTGCCCGAGCTACGCTCCGCGCCTTGTCTTGTAGCTAGTTAGGCAGCCAAGGCGAGAGAGGTGTGGGAACCTCATAGCGGTGTAGGGTCCACGTGCTTCTGAGTCGGGGTGGGGGAGTGTCAGAGTTCGAATCCTACCAGGTCAGCCTATAGTGGTGAGGTTTGAAACAGGCAGTCCCATGGGTTCAGTAAATTCTAATGATCTATGATTCTGGCTAGTAAGTAAATGATCTGGACATTACACCAGTTTACTGATTTTTTTTTCACTCTTTGGGCTCTTTTGGGGGCCCACCACCCAGCTCCCAAATAAACACACATGGAAATTTCTTCCTTACAAATGCCCAACCTTAGGTTGACATATATCTAGCCAGCTTTCCTTAAATTTTCCTATCTACCTTTTACCACTGGGCTTTTTGTTGTTGTTCCAGACAGGGTTTCTCTGTGTAGCTTTGGAGCCATTCCTGGCACTCACTCTGTAGACCAGGCTGGCCTCGAACTCAAAGAGATCCTCCTGCCTCTTCCTCCCAAGTGCTGGGATTAAAGGCATGTGCCACCAATGCCTGGCCTTTTTTCTTTTCTTAATCTTACTTTCACTCTTACACCAAGGGTACCTGGCCCCTAGCGGCCTCCTCATCTTGTTCTTGCTTCTCCTTCTTTCTCCTATTTATTCTCTCTGCCTATCAGCCCCTCCTGTCCTTTCTCCTACCTTGCTACTGACCTTTCAGCTCTTTATTAGACCCATTAGTTGTTTTAGATAGGCAAAGTAACACAGTTTCACAGAGTTAAATGCAACACAAAAGAATGCAACATTAAAAATGCATCATTAAAAAAGTTCCTCAGCATAAACAAATGTTAACACACATCTTAAAGTAATATTCTATAACACCAGCTACCCTCACAAAAATGAGGAGGTTCTAAAGGGCAAAGACAATAGAAAACCACTAAATCCAGTTTGAAGGTTTATATCCTGGTAATCTGAGGGGCTTTGACAAAGTGGTGTCTTAAAGAATGAATATGACTTTGTGGAATTCTGGAATACTGTCTTGGGATAGATTTTTTTTTTTTTTTTTTTTTTGGAGATGGGGTGCTCCAGATAGGGTTTCTCTGCATAGTCCTGGCTGTCCTGAAGATCACATTGTACACCAGGCTGGCTTTGAACTTAGATCCACATGCCTCTGCCTCCCAAATGCTGGGATTACAGGTGTGTACCACCACCGCACCACATGGGTTATCTTCTTAGATTGTGACGGGAATGATGGGCCTAAAACTAGCCCTCAGATCTCAACCTAAACAAGATGTTTGTTGTAATTACATTTCTATTTGTGGAATGGGTTGTTTTTATTTGTTTCTATTTGTGGAATGGGTTGGTTTTGGTTTTTTGACACAGTCTTACTATGTAGCCCTGGGTTGCCTGGAACTCACAGATCAGCTTGCCTCTGCTTCTTGGGTGCTGAAATTAAAGATATTTTAAGTTTTTAATTTGTGTTTGTGAATGTGTGCCACATGTGTACAGAAGAGGGCTTCAGATCTGCTGGAGTTGCAGGTTATTGTGAGCCCCCCCCCCCCCCCCGCCTTTTTTTTTTTTTTTTTTTTTTTTTTTTTTTGGTTTTTGGAGACAGGGTTTCTCTGTGTAGCTTTGGGGCCTATCCTGGCACTCACACTGTAGACCAGACTGGCCTCCAACTCACAAAGATCTGCCTGCCTCTACCTCCTGAGTGCTGGGATTAAAGGCATGCACCACCAATGCCCAGCTATTGTGAGCCCCTTAACATGAGTGCTGGAAATTGAACTTGCATCTCCTGGAAGAGCAACAAGCATTCTTAACCACTGAGCTACCTCTCCAGCCCTAATCACAACTTTTTTTTTTTTAATCACAACTTCTTAAACAAGTTTCCTGTGCCAGGCTTTGTCTTTTGGGCCACCAACCAGCTCCCAAATCATGACACAGAGCCTTATTAGTTTTGAGTTCTTTGCTTAGTTTAGGCATGTCTCTGGCTAGCTCTTCTAACTTAAATTAACCTTCTCTTTACCTACCTGTTGCCTCGGGGCTTTTTTACCTTTTCTTACTTTCTTGCTGTCATTTTGTGTGGCTGGCTAGAAGCTGCCTGGCTTCTTCCTTGGAAGGGTGTTCTTTCTTCGATTTAGCCTAGATTTCTCCTATTTATTTCCTCTGCCTAGCTATTGGCCACTCAGCTCTTTATCAAACTCATCAGGTGCCTTACACAGGCACGCTGAAACAAATGCAACATATCTTTTCACAATTAAACACACATCTTTACATTGTTAAACAAATGTAGCACAAACAAAAGTAACACACCTTTACACAGTTAAAGTAATAATCCATAACATGAACAAATTAACACATCTTTCTGTTTGTTTTTCGAGACAGGGTTTCTCTGTGGCTTTGGAGGCTGTCTTGGAACTAGCTCTTGTAGACCAGGCTGACCTTGAACTCTCAGATCCTCCTGCCTCTGCCTTCCGAGTGCTAGGATTAAAGGCGTGTGCCACCAATGCCTAGGGAGTAACTCATCTTTGCCTAGTTAAAATAATATTCCACAACAGTTTTCCTTCCTGTTCTACTAGTATGAAATTAATTTTACATGTTTTTAAACTTTTCAAATTATGCACATTCCAATTTAGTTAAAACTCAGGGTCCTCACCCTTTCTCCACTTTGTTAAAGGGTGTCAATAAGACTTCTAAATTCAGGCGGGTGTTGGTGGCACACGCCTTTAATCCCAGCACTTGGGAGGCAGAGACAGGTGGATCTCTGTGAGTTAGAGGCCAGCCTGGTCTACAGAGAGAGTGCCAGGATAGGCTCCAAAGCTACACAGAGAAACCCTGTCTCAAAAAAAACAAAAACAAACAAACAAACAAAAAATTCTTGGTGGGGTTGAGAATAGAGCTCAGTGGCAGAACAGGAAAGAAATCTTGGGCTTGATACCATAAAAACAAAGAAAAAATTATCATGACACCAGCCCCCTTGGCCTCTTCCTCAACCATCCATGTGGACAACATGCCACAAAGCAGTGTTCCTTTTGTTGCAGTCACCTTCCCTGCAATTTAATATCCAAGTTCTTAGATCAGCTTCCCCAGCCGCACCACCCCAAGCCATGAACCTCAGAGGCTCAGTTACAACATGAGCAGAGCCTGGACCCTTGGGGATTCAGGCTTCCTGTTTTTCTTTGAGACTGGGAATTTTCTTAAAGAGATTTTAATTTGCCAGGTTTGGGATGTGTGTGTATTTCTAACAAGCACTAATCCATAGCTGCACCTGCATAATGCCATAATTGGAGCATTAAGGCCCTGAGACAGGGTGTCTGACCTTTTGGGTTCTCTGGCCTTCAGTTAAGACCTCATCTATAAAAAAAAAAAAAAAAAAAAAAAAAAAAAAAAAAAAAAAAAAAAAAAAAAAAAAAAAAAAACCTGTGACAAAGACCATCACAGGCTGGAAAAAAGTCCTCACATAGTAATTCTAACTGTACAAGTCTTGTTCACAGTCTCCTTAAAGTGTCAGCATGTCCTACATTTATGATGACTAATGAGGAAAATGAACACAGATCGAAATAATAAAACTGAATCGATTCTTGTTTTTGTTTTCCTGTTTTGTTTTTAAGTATAAAAGTAAAAGAGGGCTGGGGATGTAGTCCAGGTGGTAGAGTGCTCGTATAGCATGCCTGAGGCCCTGGGTTTGATACCCAGCACATCATAAACTTGAAATGGTATAAAATACTATGGTAGAGCCAGGTGTTGGTGGTGCATGCCTTTAATCCCAGCACTCAGGAGACAGTGGCAGGTGGATCTCTGTGAGTTCGAGACCCGTCTGGTCTACAAAGAGCTAGCTCCAGGTCAGCATCCAAAGCTACACAGAGAAACCCTGTCTCAAAAAAAAAAAAACAAAAAATAACCAAAACAACAAAACAAACAACAACAAAAAACCCAAAACCCAAAAAAACAAAACAAACAAAAACCTGGAACAAACATTCAAGAGTCAGTACTAAAGTGTGTGTGTGCACCCACGTGCACATACATCAGGGACAAAAGACATCCAGTGACTTCTTTTTTTTTTTTTTGAGACAAGGTTTCCCTGTGGCTTTGGAGCCTATCCTGGAACTAGCTCTTGTAGACCAGGCTAGCCTAGAACTCACAGAGATCTCCAGCCTCTGCCTCCCAAGTGTTGTTCTTATTTTTATTATCAGATATATTCATTTTATTTTATATGTGAAGGTTTTGTCAACATGTATGTGCAGCAATGGGCATGTTTGGTGTCAGAAGAGGTTTTGGTTATTGGGATCTTGAACCTGTCTGTCTCCACCCACCAAAACTGGAGTTACAGGTATATGAAGCCATGCCTGGTTGTTTCTGTGCGTAGGGATGCAGAATTCAGGTCCTCTTGATATCATAGCCAGCACTTTTACCTGCTGAGGCACCTCTCTGATGTCAAACTGACTTTTAAAATGACAAATTCACTCTCAAAGTAACCCACTAATCAATCTATGAGGGGCAGTGCCCTTTGACCTAATCACATCTTAGAAGGTCCCACTTGGTCCTACATACCACTCCACAATGAAGAAGTTAAACCATACAGGCGTAATGTGATATTTTAGGCTGGATTGTTTTTTGTTGTTTTTTTTTTTTTTCCTAACACTATGTTTCTCTGTGTAGTCCTGCTTGTCCTAGAGCTCTCTATGTAGACCAGGCTGACCTCGAATCCAGAGATCCACCTGTCTTGGCCTCCCAAATGCTGGGATTAAAGGTATGCAGCAGTATGCCCAGTTGGATTTTATTTTTAAAACAGTGTGTCCTGTATCCCAAGCTGGTCTAGATTTCCTTGCCAAGGAAAGGAAGGATGACTCTGCACTTCTGACCTCCTGTCTCCACTTTCCTCCTGAGAGTTGGGATCACAGGTATATACCACCTTGCTTCGTTTATTTGGTGCTGGGGATGGAACCTAAGGTTTTATGTGTGTTAAGCAAGCATTTTATCAAACTACTGCATCCCTGCTCCTTAGTTTTATCTATTTTTTTGAGACTGGCTCTCATATAGCCTATATGCAATACCTAGGCTGGCCTAGTTCTAGCAATCCTCCTGTCTTCTGAGCTGGGATGACTGGTATGAGCCTACATGAACAACTGAATAATTTATGTCAGAATAATCTGGTTGGGAAGCTTCTAGGGGAATTCTGAGTGTCCTAGCTTTTTCTCTTAGGTTGACTAGACTTCCCAAAGAACCATCTCTGGAGGATGAAGTCCTAGTAGTTTATATCCTGGAAGAAATGTGGCAGAAGGCTTCAGCATCAGTGTACATACTGCTGTTTATTTATTTAGTTTTTGGTGCTGGGCCTGGTACCCGGGGCTTTCTGTATATCAGGCAAGTACACTATCCCAGGGCTCCAGCCCAGCCCCTGAATATTGCTTCACTTGCTTTGCTATCTATATGGCCTTGCCCTTGATGGTGCCTGGGTTTTTCTATTGAAGAAACCTTTATTTTTGCCAATTTGGAAAAAAACCCATCTCCTGCGGTTAGAAGTGGTCCTTCACTAGAATTTGACACTGGGACCTCAATCTTGCAGTTTTTTTTTAAATGTTTATTTATTATGTATACAGTGTTCTGTCAGCATGTTTTGCCTGCATGCCAGAAGAGGACACCAGATCTCATTACAGATGGTTGTGAGCCACCATGTGGTTGCTGGGAATTGAACTCAGGACCTCTGGAAGAGCAGCCAGTGCTCTTAACCTCTGAGCCATCTCTCCCAACTCTTGCAGTTTTTTAACCAATCACTTTTGCTTCCCTCTCTGCGATTCCTTTTTAGAGTCACTTGATGCCTCTGCCTCCTGAGTTCTGGGCTTAAAAGTATAGGCTACCACTGTCTGATGAGACCCTGTTTCAAAGGAACAAACAAAACTACCACCACCACCACCAACAAAACCAAACAAAACAAAGGGAGGAAAATGAGAGAGACTGAAAGAAGAAAAAACCTTGGCCCCAGGTCACCAGAGTACAGGCAGAGAACACAGGCTGAGGAGCCTGGATCTTAAAGCAGGCCTTAGATATTGCAGCCTTGTGCAATACACATCCACTGAGAGGTAGGACTTGATGGTCTAGTTTCTCAGTATAATTTTCTGTCTGCCTGCTTTGCAATCAACTGAGAAATTTTTTAAAGAGCCAGACTTTTGGGTCTCGCCCCATATCTACTCAGTAGAAAGCTCTTAGGCCAGAGTACAGGTATTTGCCTTAAAAAATATTTACTGTCTCTGTATACGTGTGCCCCCATGGACAAGTGTGAGAGTCAGAAAACAACTTGTAGACTTGTAGGAGTCAGTCTTTCCTTCCCCGATGTGGGGTCCAACTATGGAACTAAGTCATAAGGCTTGTCAGCAAGTACCTTTTCCTACTGAGTCATCTTGCCAGATAGTATCTTCCTCACTCCATAGCCCTGGAACCCAGTATGTAGCCCAGGCAGGTCTCTAAATCATGAATGATCCTCCTGCTCAGTCTCCCTAGTGCTGGAATTATAAGCATGAACCACCATAATCAGCTCTATATGTGTGTGTGTGTGTGTGTGTGTGTGTGAGAGAGAGAGAGAGAGAGAGAGAGAGAGTTTTTTCTTTTTCTTTTAAGACAGGGTTTCTCTGTGTAACAGCTCTGATTGTCCTGGAACTTGCTTTGTAGACCAGGCTGGCCTTGAACTCAAGAGATTGGCCTGCCTCTGCCTCCAGAGGGCTGGGATTAAAGGCATGCGCCACCACCACCCAGTTTACTCTCCCATTTTTTTTTAAAGATTTTTTTTTTCTTTTTTTCGAGACAGGGTTTCTCTGTGTAGCTTTGGAGCCTATCCTGGCACACGCTCTGGAGACCAGGCTGGCCTCGAACTCACAGAGATCTGCCTGCCTCTGCCTCCCTTGTGCTGGGATTAAAGGCCTGCGCCACCAACGCCCAGCCATAAAGATTTTATTTATTTATTATGTATACAGTCTTCTGCCCGCATGCCAGCAGAGGGCACCAGATCTCATTCAAGGTGGTTGTGAGCCACCATGTGGTTGCTAGGAATTGAACTCAGCACCTCTGGAAGAGCAGTCAGTGCACTTAACCGCTGAGCCATCTCTCCAGCCCTACTATCCCATTTAAAAAAAAAAAAAGAAATTTGTTTCATCTTCATGAGTCTGTGCCTACATATATGTATTTGCACTAAATATGTGCCTGGTGCCTGAAAGGTTAGAGAGCTTTGGATTCTCTGTGATTTGAAGTACAGATGGTTGTGAGCTGGGAACAGAACCCAGGTCCTCTGCAAGTACAGCAAGTGCTCTTAACAACTAACCGAGCCACCTCCCCAGCCTTCCACCTTGCGTTTTGAAATGGAGTCTCTTCATTTGGACCTGGGCCTCACCAAGGCTGGGCTGCCTGGCCAGTAAGCTCCTGGGATCCTCTTTTTTTCTTTTTTGGATTTTCGAGACAGGGTTTCTCTGTGTAGCTTTGGAGCCTATCCTGGCACTCACTCTGGAGACCAGGATAGCCTCGAACTCACAGAGATCCGCCTGCCTCTGCCTCCCGGGTGCTGGGATTAAAGGCGTGTGCCACCAACGCCCGGCCGCTCCTGGGATCCTCTTGTCTCCACTCCCTGGTGCTGGGATTACAAGTACTGTGCTTGGCATTTCTGCATTGGTGCTGGAGATTGAATTCAGTTCCTCACACTTGATCAGCAAGCACTTTACCAACTGAGTTATCTCTCTAACTCCTGTTTGTTTATGAGACAGATCTTATTTAGGTCAGGATGGCCTCAAATTTGCTGTGTAGACAAATCCTGATCCTGTCCCAATTTCCCAAATGCTGGTGTTATAGGCATGGATGGGCCACTATGTCCAGCAAGAATTTGTAGTTTTCAGAATTTTTCCTAGGACACATCTTTTTTTCCTCATACACATTAAAATTTGTTTTGGAACAGGTAGCAGTGGGGTATTAAATTCTGCACCTTGCACATGTTAGGTAAGCAACCTAATATTGAGCTGCCTAGGCCCATAGTATCATTTAAACAGAGGTGCACACAAAAGGTTATTCTGGGCAGATCTCAGTAGACATCTACAGAAGTGGTATAAATTTGTTTGGACATAAGATGAGGATGATGAGCTACTTAGGCTTGTCTTTTAGCTCTGTCTTTACTGTCATTATCCTTCTCTCAAAGCATGCTTTCTGTCTTTTTCAGCCTCCTTGCCCACCTCAACAGCTCTTTTGTTGGCTGATCTCAATAGTTTTCTGCTCTTAGGAGCAGGGAGGTAATACCCACAGAGAGATGGATGTAAAGTACCTGCATACACAGGCTGACAAGTAGAGGGTACTGTGTTACAGGGTGTCAGAAAGCGCTTCGGAGTCAGGTAGACAGGAGGACCAGGCAAAGCACATCCTCCTGGACAGATAGTGAAAAGCCTATCATAAACGTGGGTGGACGTAAAGGCAGGACAGACAGCATACCCAGCCATTAAAGGAATGCCAACCACACACTGAGAGTTCTTAGGTTGGGGGCGGCACAGGTGATTACTCAAAACTGTGAAGTGTACCGGGCCATAGTCGGTCCCTTTACTGTGAAGTGATGAATCCTGGGGACTTCACCCTAGCTTCCCGCGCCTTGGCCATTTCTATCTCATTGGTTACTGCGGAAGGAGCCCAAACCCCAGACTTGGTGGGAGGTAGGCTTCATGTGCTCCTGGATGGGTACTAGTCATACAGCAAAGGAGATCATCCACTGCCTTTTATGTCACCTTTACTTGAGCTCTCAGATGCCGGCGGCCTAGTTTTCTTTATGGTTTGCAGTTTAATTTCATACACGTCCCTTGGGCTTTGGCTCTTCTTGGAGTGCTTTGTTCTAACTCCCTGGTCGACTTGGAAGCGTCACCATTTATTTACAGGTCACTTTCCCTTTAAGCCAGTTACTAGTCCACTTTCCCAGACGCCATCACGTTCCCGACAACACTTGCAGTTTCTAAGAGTACCACAGCTCCCATAAACCTTACGGGCTCTGAGGAACTAACTTCAAGTACCGAAATGCTCTAAGCGTTTACGTGCTACCGCGCTGATCCATGGGGATTGTAGTAACCTAGGACGTGCAAGGCAACAACAACAAACAACAAACAAACAAACTACGAATCCCAGGAATCCCCGCGTCAGAGGAGGGGCTCTAAGTCTTTCTGCGCACCATTTACTCCAACTTCAGACTACAACTCCCACCATGCTTTGCACTGAGTTCCCTGAGGTAGAGAATGGGCTGTTGCAAATGTGTTCTCTGGGAATTGTAGTTCTTATGTTTGTGAGGCGAGTAGTAGGCGGAGTGACTCGGCGGCCATTAGCTGTGTGTAGTTGCCTGGCGCTAGGAGCTTAAGTGAAGCGGGAATTCTTACTCGGTGGAAATCAACCCTGGCCATGGGTTCTTGCCGAGGATAGCCCTAGAACACGGAGCAGGGGGCGCTTTTCGGTTCCCCGCCTTGCCCAGTAGTGGGGCCTACTAGGCCGCCGGGACATCCCGGGTCTCAAGTAGGCCTAGTCTGCGGGCAAGGGCGTCCCAAAGGCGGGAGGCGCCATGTCTCTGGTTGCTTATGCCAGCAGCGATGAGAGTGAGCCGGATGAACCGGAGCCGGAGCCGGAGGAAGAGGATGTGGCGGCTCCTATGCCCGGGCCCGCTTTAGGAGGCCTGTTCGCTTCTCTCCCCGCACCCAAGGGTCCGGCCTTGCTGCCCCCGCCCCCCCAGATGCTGGCCCCAGCCTTTCCCCCGCCACTGTTGCTTCCCCCGCCCACCGGAGACCCCAGGCTGCAGCCTCCTCCACCTCTGCCCTTCGGCCTGGGCGGCTTCCCGCCACCTGCAGGAGTGAGCCCAGCTGAAGCTGCCGGAGTTGGGGAGGGGCTGGGGCTGCCATCGCCCCAAGGCCCTGGTCTCAGTCTGCCCCCAGCTGTGGGCAGTGTCGGACCCCCCTTGGGACTTCCCAAGCCAAAGAAGAGAACCGAGCCGGTGAGGATAGCGGCGCCGGAGCTGCGTAAGGGCGATGTGAGTATCTAGGTGGTCACCGCAAGTCCCATTGGGTTTGAGTTTAGGGGTAGGAGGGACTTGTGGCCGTAATGGAGCTTCACAAACTCATCCGTTGACTCAAGGCCGCTAGAATCCTCTTAGAAGGCGGTTAATTCACATGAACTTGTCAACTTTGGGGAGTTAGGGTATTGGCCATGGGGCATTTTGGAACCCTGGGCTGGCTTGCAGAAAGGGTTAAATGGTATCCTTGGTACTGACAGGCCAAGATACATGCATAGGGACACTTCTTTCCGTTTTAGCATCTTCGTCTCAGGTTGGCCTCTCCTCTTCCCATATTGAGGTCAGGATAAAACGTGGGCACCTGAAGGGACAACTGATAGGACTTCAGTGCCCATGTTTAACATCTAGGACCAGTCTTTTTTTTTTTTTTTTTTCTTTTTGGTCTTTGTTTTTGTTTTTTGTTTTTTGTTTTGATTTTTCGAGACAGGGTTTCTCTGTATTGCTTTGGAGGTTGTCATGGAACTCACTCTGTAGACCAGGCTGGCCTCGAACTCACAGAGATCCGCCTGCCTCTGCCTCCCGAGTGTTGGGATTAAAGGCGTGCGCCACCAAAGCCCGGCTTAGGACCAGTCTTTTTTGTTTTGTTTTGTTTTTTGTTTTTATTTTATTAGTTCAATTAGGAACAAGCTTGCTTCAGATGTCAATCCCTTCTCCCTCTCCCTCCCCTCCCCCCAACATCCCACCTGCCCCTAGCCATCCCCCCTCCACTCCCCAGGCAGGATAAGGCCCTCAAAAGGGGCTCCCCAAAGTCTACCACATCATCCTGGGCCAGGCCTAGGCCCTTCCCCATGTGTAGGACCAGTCTTATCCTTTGCCCCATCCCTAAAATAATCAGGCTTGGTGGTGTAAACAATATTATTTTTGGACTTTGTGCTGTAGAACAGGCTGGCCTCGAACTCACAGAGATCTGCCTGCATCTGCCTCCCAAGTGCTGGGTTTAATGGCATGCGCTAGTACTGCCCGGCCTTGGACTTGTTTTTGAGGGGAACTAGAGAAGAAATGGAGTATTTATTTATTTTGAGACAGCTTCACTGTGTAGCCCAAGCTTTCCTTGGGTCACTATGTAGCCCAATCTGGGTCCCAATTTGTGATCTTGCTTCAGCCTCCTAGTGTTGAATAAAAAGTACATTAGATACCTGGTGGTGGCACATGCCTTTAATCCCAGCACTCGGGAAGCAGAGGCAGGCGGATCTCTGTGAGTTGGTGGCCAGCCTGGTCTCCAGAGGGAGTGCCAGGATAGGCTCCAAAGCTACACAGAGAAACCCTGTCTGGGGGCGGGGAGGAAAAAGAAAAGAAAAAGGTATACTACACTATCCTTGGCTTAAGAAATTGAATGTATGCCCCCCCCCCCCTACACATACTGGTAGTTGAACCTGTGGCCTCACACATGCTAGGTAAACACTCTCCCATTGAGCTACAGGCTTAGCCCTATTTGCAATTTTTATTTTGAGAAATGATCTTTCTAGATTGTCTATAATGACCTTGAATTTTAGATTATTCTGCTTCAGTCTCGCCTGTAGCTGGGATTACAGCCTAGACACCAGGACTGGGCAACCTTCAGACTGTATGGCTAAGGTTAGCTTTAAACTCTTGATCCTCCTCCATCCATAACCCCAGTGCTGGGATTGCAGGTGAGCACCATCGTATCTGCTCTATGCAGTTTACCCCCACACCTAGGGCTTTGCACTCTTATCAACTCCAGCCCTAACATACTATTTATATGTATGAACTGGAGTCCACTATGCGAGATCTTATTGGACATTGGAAACTGGGTCTATATGAATCTCAGTTCCACCGTCTGGATATTGTCAAGTCTAAATGAGTTTGGACATTAAGGTGTCCTTTCTAGAAGAGACAGTCAAACTTAAGTTGTGTATGTATATATGTATGTATGTATTTAGATCGGGTCTATATGTAGTCCTGGCTTGGAACTTGCTATGTAGACCAGGTAGGCCTTGAACTCATGGAGATACTCTTGCCTCTGCCTCCCAAGTGCTGGGATTAAAGACGTGTGCTGCCATTCCTGACTTTATGTTTTTAGATGTTTGAGCAGAAAAAGACAAGGTCTCTTGGAGTGATGGCATCCTTTTTTTTCCCCCCCCAGACAGGGTTTTTTTTTTTTTGTGTAGCTTTGGAGCCTATCCTGGCACTTACTCTGTAGACCAGGCTGGCCTCGAACTCACAGAGATCCACCCACCGCTGCCTCCGGGATTAAAGGCACCACCACCACCGCCGCCCACCGAAGGCTTCCTTTGATAAGGGAGACAGTAAACCTAGGGAAGAAAGTGTGTGAGAGTTCTTTGCTTTCTACCTTTTGATGAATGAATTCGTACATCTTTGCTAATTCTGCTTTTCTTTAGCTTTCCGCAGCTACCATGGGCCATCTCAGTTTTTTTGTACTTGCAGTTCTTTCAGTTTTCCCCAGCAGATGTCCCAGTGTTCTCACCATTCTCTGCCTCTTGACTTAAAAGGCATTTCTAGCCTACCTGGTTGATTGCAGTTTCCTGCCACTTGCTCCTCCCTGTTTTTTTTTTTTTTTTTTAAATAGGAAAGGTACTACAATTAGCCCTAGCTGGCCTAGAACTTGGTACATAGGCCAGATTTGGCCTCAAACTCAGAGATCTGCCTGCCTCTGTTTTCTGAGTGCTGGGATCAAAGGTGTTCATCGCTGTTGCCTGGCCCTGCTTTGTTTTTCTCCGCAGCATATATACTTCGCTTTCCTCCCTCCTCTAGCATACAAACTCCATGAAGGGAGAGCAGAGGTTACTTTAATCTGTTGGTATGTTCCTAGTGGTCACTATAGTTCCTGGTGCATACTTAGAACACTATACTTCTCTTATTTTTGAGATTATAATTATAATTATATAATTTTCCCTTCCCTTCTCCCTCCAAACATATATACCCCTCTTGCTCTCTTTCAAATTCATGACCTCTTTTTTTATTAATTGTTGTTACATGTGTATATGTTTATGTATATACTTATATATTTCCAAATATGACCTGCTCAGACTATGTTATTATGTATGTATGTATTTGGTATTGGACAACTAGTTGGTGTGGTCTTCCTTGGGGAAGACTAGTTCTCTGTGTATGGTTGAGGCCTCCTGGGTTGCTGCCATTGTCCTTGTTCAGCTCATGTTTAGGCAGTTGTGTTGTGTTGGTGAAACTTTATGGGTATAGGTTCTGGTATTATTTACTAGAAGACACAATCTCATAGCTGCCCCCTCTTCTGCCATGTTCTCTGAGCCTTAGATGTAGGAGTTGTTTTGTGGATGTATCCCTTGAGACTGAGCTTCACAACTCTGCAGTTTGATTGGTTGTGGTTTTCTGTAGTGGTCTCCATCTGTTGTAAAGAGAAATTTCCTTGATGAGGGCGAGCACTCTGTAAATTTTTTTTTTGAATGAATGAACTCAAATGAATTCTTTCTGGAAGTCTTTCCTAGAATCTCTCTTCCAGTTTCCTTCAAAACTTTCTTTCAAATCACCTGTCCTTTTATTCTCATCTGCGTTTGTCATTTCTTGGTCTAAGATTGTACAAAAGCCTTCTGTTTTGCCATTGAAACTAACCTGGGTCTTGATTTTCTGGGGCCAAAGAAAGATCCATCCACGAATGGAACAGAAATGTACTCTGGCTGCTGCTGCTTTCCTATTCTCTTTCCCCAGACTGCCTCAGCTTTTTATATTTGGGGAATGCATGAGGATGGTGACACCCAAGCCAGCATGCTTCCCTCCACATTGACAGCTCTGGAAAGGCTCATTTCTTCAGGAAGGTAGCATTAGAATATCTTGCTGGGACACATGTAATCCCAGTATTTGAGAGCCCAAGGCTCGGTGAATGCCCAAGTTTGGGACCCCTTATCTCCATAGCCAACAGGCTACATAGCAACATCCTGTCTCAAATACCCAAAAAAGAGAAAAAGATTTGTGGTAGAGGCTGTAGAAGCTGGTGAAAGTGTCAGGAAACAGGACTGGTGACTTGTGTGACCCACCCAGGTTCTGAAGTGTAGAGTGATGGAGTTGAGTCCACTGGAGTGCCAGCCCCTAGCTGGTTATTTCCCAGTGTTCTATTCAAATTGGTAGTTTTGTTCTTTGAACATAACTCTTGGAGAAAGGCAGTCTAAGAATATTGAAGGTGCTCAGGTGTGTGTGATTGATTCCCCCACCCCCTTTTTTTTTTCAAGACTGGGTTCGGTGATGATGGTGCATGCCTTTAATCCCAGCAATCAGGAGGCAGAGGCAGATTCTGCCTGGAAGAAAGAAGGTCTTGGGAACCTGATAAATTTTAGGGATTTTTTGAAACTTGTGAGCTCTTTATTTCCTGAGGGTTTTTGTTGTTGGTTTTTTTTTTTTTTTTTTTTTTTTTTTGGCCTTTCCAGACAGTGTTTCTCTGTATAATCCTGGCTCTGGCTCTTCTGGAACTCACTCTGTAGATCAGGCTTGCCTTGAACTCAGAGATCCGATTGCCTCTGCCTCTCCAGTGCTGGGATTAAAGGCATGCAACATACTGCCTGGCTACCTGGTCTTGTATTTTATGTGAACAGGTGTTTTGCCCTATTGGGTCTGTATACACTGTATATGTAGTGTCCATGGAGACCAGAAGGGGACATGGAATCACCAGAGCTGGTTGTTAGTTCCATGTGGGTGCTGGGAATTGAACCCAGGTCCTCTGGAACAGCAGCCAGTGCTCTTAACTGCTGAGCCATTTCTCCACCTCTGTGTCCTGGTTTTTAAAGAACTGTGTCTTGTCTGTCTAAAAGCTCTGATTCGAACACCATCTTGTGCACATAGGGGACCTTCAGTTCATGTTTGCAGGCTATCTTAGTTAGGTTTTCTATTGCTGTGAAGAGACCAAGGCAACTCTTTTTTTTTGTTTGTTTGTTTTGTTTTTTCGAGACAGGGTTTCTCTGTAGCTTTGGAGCCTAGCCTGGCACTCGCTCTGGAGACCAGGCTGGCCTCGAACTCATAGAGATCCACCTGCCTCTGCCTCCGGAGTGCTGGGATTAAAGGCTTGAGCCACCAACACCCGGCCCAAGGCAACTCTTATGAAGGAAATCATTTAATTGGGGCTGGCTTACAATTCAGAGGTCTAGTCCATTATTGCCATGTCAGCAAGCATGATGGCACATAGGCAGACATGGTGCTGGAAGGTGGCCCAATGATCTACATTGGATCTGGAGGCAGCAGGAAGGACTGGCTTGAGCCTACCCCTTAGTGACACACTTTTTCCAACAAAGTCACACCTGCTTTCGCAAGGCCACATCTCCTAATAGTGCCACTCCTTATGAGCTTATGGGGGCCGTTTTCTTTCAGACCATCACACAGGGATAATAAGCTCACTGCCTTAAAGAAAGAATTTTCTTAGAATTTGGTGATTCTTACCTTTGCTGGAGGGGAAAGCCACCTACAGCATCTTGTTTTTTATTTCCTTCTTTTTATAGATCAGCTCAGCGTGAACTGTAGCCTAGCCCTTGTTCTAGTTTCCAGGTTACCCAATTGTCCAGCACCACGGGGAGCAAGGGAAGAGGAGTGGCATGTGGAGGCCCAGTCCAAAGCCAACCTCAGTCATCTTTTCTTCTTTGATTGTCATCCCCCCCTTCTCTGTCTCGTTCCTGTGTGTGTGTGTGTGTGTGTGTGTGTGTGTGTGTGTGTGTGTGTGTGAGACAGACAGACAGACAGACAGACAGACAGACAGACAGACAGGGTTTTACTGTGTATATGGCCAAATTCCCAGTTATTCTTTTTTTTGTTTGTTTTTCGAGACAGGGTTTCTCTGTGGCTTTGGAGGCTGTCCTGGAATTAGCTTTTGTAGATCAGGCTGGTCTCGAACTCACAGAGATCCGCCAACCTCTGCTGGGATTAAAGGCATGCGCCACCAACGCCCGGCTACTGAGTCTTATATGAGAGTTTTTTTCTCATATCATATATTCCAACCAAATTGAAATTTTAGGTTTAGTTCCTTTTGGGTCATGGTGGCACACATTTTTAATTCTCAGCACTCAGGATGTAGAGGTGGGTGGAGCTCAGTTCCTGGCTAGCCTGGTCTTATAGTAATACCTTGTTTCAAATAGCAACAACAATACATTTAGGGGTTGGGACCTGCTGATGTTTGTGGGAACCTGCTGAGGGTGTTGGCACAGCACTGAGCTCCTTTCTCTCCCCTTCAATACAAAGTCTAGCCTAGGCTATCAGCAGCTCCCTTATGTAGTGGAGGGTGATCATCCATCAATCAACTTCTCTCTTTAGCCTTCACCTCCCCGTGCTACGATTACTAGCCTGCACATGCTCCACTTTGGCCTCTTTGTGCTAGGCTCTTAACTCCAGTTTACCTAGAAGGAAACTGGGTTAGAGAACACAGACAAGTTGCCCCAATCCACATAGTTTTGAAGTAGTGGCAGAGGTTATATTTGAACCTAGGTGTGTTTTGCTCTATCTTGGTATTTGCTGAAAAGGTAAGGAGAAGGCCCATGGCTAGGCAGAAATCAGAAAGGAAGAAACAAGTAAAATAGAGAAAACAAAATTCTAACCAAAGGGCAAAGAGTTAAAGAAGTTGATGAATCTAGCTAATGGGATAATAGTATAATTCATTTGGAGTCTGGAGAGGTGGGGTGTCTGTTCTTAACCTTGATTTCCTACTTGGCTCCTGGCCCTGATAGCTAGTGATTGCTTTTTGGAGAGAGTCTCTGAGAACCAGAGCCTGAGAAGATAAGAGGAATGCTGCCATGGGGAATGGCACTGATAGATGAGTAGATCCCACTGGACCTAGCCTAATGGAATATGTCTGTTTCCGTTCTTGCTCAGCAGTCTCTGGTTGTGTATATTGTCACTCTTGGCAGCTAGAGAGGACAGTGTAGCCACCAAGGTTTAGGTTCTTGTGAGGCTAAAAAGAAACATAATAATACCACTCCCTGCCCTGGTCTTTCAGTTCAGGCTGGCCTAGAACTCACTATGTAGTCCAGGTTGGCCTCCAGTTGTGTGACATTATTCCTAGGGAATTATGAACAAATGTCTCCTTATCCCAAGTAGGGAACCTACAACAGACCAAAATATACTACCAAAGTCCAACTTGCTAAACCATTGAGTTTATTGGGTGTTAGCACTATTCACAGCTCAGAAGCAGTTGTGTCACTGAAAGTCCATTGCTGACTGCTCACAAAAGCTGACACCCAGAGCTATGTAGTACTTGTGGGCAGCTCCATATGTTAGAGAGTTACTTTGCAGCAATCTGTACTGTCTATACTGTTTATATAACCTTGGGGAATGGAGAAGGTCTTGGGAACTTGGTAAATTTCAGGGACTTCCTGAAACTTGTGAGTTCTTTCTTTCTTTCCTTCTTTCTTTCTTTTCTTTTCTTTTCTCTTCTTTTCTTTCTCTTTATTTTTATATTTTGTGTCATTCCAGACAGGTTTTCTCTGTGTAGGATGTCCTGGAAATGATCATACTGGCTTTGAAGTCCGAGATCTGCCTGCCTCTACCTCCCAAGTACTGTGATTAAAGGCATTTACTGCCAGGCTAGTCTCTGTGAAGGCCAGCCTGGTCTACAGAGTGAGTTCCAGGAAAGTCAGGGATGTGTAGAGAGATTGTGTGTGTGTGTGTGTGTGTGTGTGTGTGTGTGTGTGACACACACAAAATACAAATAAATAAATGTAATACGTTAAAAAAAAAATTGATGTGTGAGGCCAGGAAGTGGTGCACTTTAATCAGGAATTAGAGACAGGTGGATCTCTGAATTCGCCAAGTGCTGGGATCAAAGGCATGCTCCAGTACCGGCACCAAATGTTATTTTCTTTTTTGGGGTTGTTGGGATAAATCCTTTCTGTACTTTTGTTTCCTGTTAGTATGTGTCAGGTTCCCTCATGTCCAGGAGTGCTTTGAGTGGCAGGTGGCAGCTAAGCTTCTTTCTGTAGCGTATCACAGAGTTGCACATTTGCAGCTATTTTTGGGGTCAGGTTGGTGAGGTTTGTGAAAGGGGCAAGAGGTGTGTATATTGTTTCCTCATCTATGGTACTCTGGTCTTCCTTTGTGGCTATGATGCCTCTGAACCTTGTTTGTCAGTTGTTAGAGGCAAACCAACACGTATCTCTCTACCTGCCCCTCAAAAACACTGTGACTTTGCAGTAGTTTAGGGGCTCAGTACCTGTGTATGCCTATATTTGGATGCTTCTACTTGTTAATGCTATAATTTAAGAAAAGCAGTTCGAGAGAGAAAGATGCCATGAGACAAGGTTCAAGCAGAGTTTTTTTTTTTTTTTTTTTTTTTTTTCCTTAAATTAGGGAAAAGGGTCATAAAAGGGAAAAGGGGAGGGGGAGACTGGCCTCCAGAGACAGGAGCAGCAGGAGAGAAGAGAGAGCAGAGAGAGGGGAAGGAGGGAGGGGAGAGGGAACGAAATAGGAGGTGGGCAGGGCCCTTTTTAAAGGGAACATAGTGAATGTGCACAGGTGGTGCTCTTAGTGGCTGCAGCTGTCCTGTCAGAACCCCAAAGACAGGCCGGTGCGGATACCTGAATACTAACAGTTAAGCCATCTCACCAGCATTCCGTCTTATTATTTGAGACAAGGTCTCTCACTAATCCTGAACACGCAGTGTTTCTGCAAGGCTGGTTGGTTTGCAGGCTCCCAGGATCTGCCTGTCTTTTCCCTACAGTATTGGGGTTACAAGCACATGCAGTTATGCCTAGCTTTTTACATGTACTGGGGTTATGAACAAACACTCTTACCCACTGAGGCATGTCTCCAGCCCCTTAATATACATTTTAGCTTCTTTGATGTTATGTTTCTGGGAGTCTGTCAGGGTGATAACTTATAAAAGGACTCTCAGTAGAAGCTCAGAGAAAGATGTATATGAGTAGTAGCAAGCTCTAAGTGCAGAAGTAGTGGCATGTTAGAAAGGGTCAGTCATGTTGGGCGTTGGTGGCACACACCTTTAATCCCAGCACTCTGGAGGCAGAGGCAGGCAGATCTCTGTGAGTTCCAGGCCAGCCTGGTCTCCAGATCGAGTGCCAGGATAGGCTCCAAAGCTACACAGAGAAACCCTGTCTTGGGAAAAAAACAAACAAACAAACAAAAAGAAATGGTCAGTCATTTAGGGTGGTTTGTGTATGTGTTTAAAAGATAAAATCAGAGCTGGGCGATAGTTGGAGGCCAGCCAGAGCTACGTAGAGAGACCCTGTTTAAATAAACAAAAACCTCAGGTTGTCATTACATTGAAAATAGCCAGTGACTTTTAAAGAGAAATTTTAAGTTTCTTCTCACTGCTGATCTAGCCTTTACTTCTATTAGTCTTAGGACATGCTTTACAAGGCATGATATCGTGCCTGTAATCCCAGCACTTGGAAAGCTGAATCATGAGGATTCCTGAGGGTTCAGTGTCACTTTGGGCTTCAGAGTTAAACACTGTCTCCAAAAAACAATGATGAAACTCCTCACAAACAAAAAGAATAGTCTTCAGTTGCCCCAGTGCTGCCAGTAGACCTGTTATAGCAGGTGCTTTAGTTGTGCCCAGGACTCCATGCTAACCCAGGGGGCCAGGTGCTAGGGGTTTCTTAGGATCTCTAGGATTAGAAGAAGTCGGGGTGGGGGTGGTGTTGGGGGGGGGTAGGTGGGTAGGAGGGAATGGGGATTGAAAGAGAGAAAGGGTTGAACATGCCCAGATGGTGGTGTTCACACCTTTTTCTTGGTTGAGTGTGTCATTGTGGTGAGTCAGAGAATGATAACCCCTGAGCTCTGCTAGGAGCCTTGGTGGATTGTACATTTTCATGGACAATAGTCCATACAGTCTCAGCACCACTGTGTTAGGGGTAAGTAGTATTCCAGCTAGCCATAAGGCTGACAGAAAACCTGTGTTCTGATTTGTGCTATTCCCTGTGAGACCCAGTGTGACTTCGTGTGATCCTCAGGCTTGCACTGTCAGTATGGTGTTAACTTTCCAAACACAGAAGCCAAAAGTGGTTCAAGTTCTGTCGTGTCCTCGCCACTATTTGACTTCTAAGCCTTACTTTCCTTACTTATAAGATTGAAATTATAAAGGCTACCTTGAAATGCTACTGGAAGGAGGGCTGGGGATATGGCTCAGTTGGTAGAGTGAGTGCTTATGCAGCATGCAAATAAAGGCCTGGGCTTGATTCCCAGCACCACATATCTGTAATCCCAGCACTCTGAGTGTGGAAGCAGGAGGGTCAGAAATTTAAGGTCATCCTTGGCTACTTAGGGAATTTAAGGGCAGCCTGGGCTGCATGAGATCTTGTCTCAAACAAACAAGATCAAAGCACTACTGGAGGGATTACACGTAAGTCACTGTTGGGCAGTGGTGGCATACACCTTTAGTCCTAGCACTTGACAGACAGAGGCAGGTGATCTCTGTGAGTTGTAGGCCAGCCTGGTTTACAGAATGAGTTCCAGGACAGACTGGAATACTGAAACACAAAAAACCTAAAAGTCACTGGGAATGTATAGCAGGCACTTGGTAGGTCAGTGGTGGGTCTCTCTTTTGCTGCCCTTTATTTTTCACATTTAGGTCTAAGACAGATTTTCCATTTAAGTGTTTTTTGTTTTTAATGTTTTTGCACCAGTTAGCAATTAAAATTACTGCTTCTATGATTGTCTGCCAGGTGGTGGTGTTCCTGTGTAAGATATAGCCATTGTTGTCAGAATAAAACGGAAAAACATGTGGAAAAATGTCACATTTACATGAGTACTAATGAGCAAGTTGGTATCATATTACAGCAGACAAATGAGTGACATGGGGACACAGGCTCCTTAGGTCTTAGAAGCAGGAACAAGGTACCAAAGCATACTGAAAGGACACAGAAAGCCACCAGTGATATTGGCACCAGGATTCAGTGAGGACAGGAAGGGCTTAAAGTACTGCAAATTGATAGTTTATACTTAATTATATACATTTTTGGAACATTGGATGATATCATAATTTATGAATTGTGTGATATAATCAAGCTAATTAACATGTTCACTGTGCCAAATATTTTTGTGGTGAGAACATGTGAAGTTTATTATTTTAGTAGTTTTGAAATGTTAAGTACTCAGTTTATACTACCATCATTTGTCCATTCTTCCCATTTTACAACTTTACAATGGTCATTCTCCTTTCTGCTTTTTGTTTTTGGCCTGGCTAAGGACTGAACCTGTTTTGTGAGTGTCAAATAAACCCTCTCCCACCGAATTGTATTCCAAGCCCTCCTTAAACTTTTTAAAATGATATTTATTTTGTGTATGGGTATACATAGGTGTGGGTGTGTGTCCATAGTGCATGTGCAGAAGAGAACGTCTTGTGGGAGTCAGTTCTTCCATTCTGTAGATGCCACTCAAGTCCTCAGGCTTGGTGGCAAACACCCTTATTTGCTGAGCCATCTTACTATCCACCAGCCCTTTATGTTAAAGGCTACTATTCATTATTTATAGATACCGTGCTTTCTTTATCCACTTACCTGTTGATGGGTACTTAGGTTGGCTGTATAATGGTCATTGTGGATGACACTGCTGTGAACATGAACATGGGTGTGTTTCTTCAGTACACAGCTTTCCAGTTGGGGGTCGAGAAACGATTGGTAGCTCTCTTGTTGCGGTGTATGGATTATACCTAGGACAGGACCCTGCATGCTGACCATGCGCTCTACCCTCACCCTGAGGGTAGTTTATTAGAAGCCTCTGAAGCCAGAAGTGGTGTGCACCATAATTCCAGCACTCAGAAAGCTGAAGCAGGAGGATCATTACAAGTTCAAGGCCATCAACGTTACGTAGCAAGAGCTTCCTCAAAAAGCACATGTAAACTCCATACACACAAGGTGCTATGGTTTTCCATAATGGTTGTCCTCACTGAGGGAGGAAAGCTTGAACTACCCCTGATTTTTTTTTTTTTTTTTATTACCTAATTTTCCAGTTGTTTGAGTACTTGTCATGCTTGTTGGCATCCTAGTTCTTTGTGAGCAGATTATGACACAGAAAATTTTTAGTCACATTAGAGTAAATGGCCTATCCTCTATCTCTGAAGATTAGTGTCTAATACTATTTTTTAATATTTTAAACTTTTTTAATTATTAATTTTTATTTTATGTGCATTGGTATCAGAACTGGAGTTACAGACAGTTGTGAGCTGCCATATGGATGCTGGGAATTGAACCCAGATCCTCTGGATGAGCAGCCAGTGCCTTTCAGGGTTGAGCCATCTCTCCAGCCCCATGTCTAGAACTCTTGATGCCTAGGCCTTGCCATGGCAGTTGTTGTTGCCTTTTTTCTTTTTTTAATATAAAAATATGGTCAGGCTGGCCTCACTCACAGAGCTCTTCCTCCCTCTGCCTCCTAAGTGCTGGAATTAAAGGTGTGCTGTATCATGCCCAGCCTCACCTTTACTTTACAGATGCCTGGACCAAGACCATGCAAAGATGGGTTTGGGAAGTCATTTTTGTTGTTGTAGTTGTTATCAGTGGTGGTGGTAGTGTTCTTATTTATTTGGGAAGTAGTTTTTAATTTTAAGTTTTATTTATGAAACTGGATTTCTCTGTGTAACAGCTCTGGCTGTCCTGGAGCTCACTTTATAGACTAGGCTGGCCTTGAACTCAGAGATCTGCCTGTCTCTGCCTCCTGAAGGCTGGGAGAAAAGGCGTATGCTACCGTCACCACTGCCTGACTAGATGTGGTTTTATTTGGCCTGACTAGATGTGGTTTTATTTGTTTTATTTTTTTACTTTTTTTTTTTTTTTCTCCGAGACAGGGTTTCTCTGTGGCTTTGGAGACTGTCCTGGAACTAGCTCTTGTAGACCAGGCTGGTGTCAAACTCACAGAGATCCGCCTGCCTCTGCCTCCCAGGTGCTGGGATTAAAGGCATGAGCCACCACTGCCCAGCAGATGTGTTTTATTTTTAATATTATATTGTGTGTGTGTGTGTATGTGTGTCTGTGTCTGTGTGTGGGTATGAGTAGGTGACTGTAGAGGCCAGAAGAATGTTACAGGGAGTTGTGTTACAGATCGATTGAGCTACTTGATGTGGGTGTTGGGAACTGAACTCAGGTACTCTTCAAGAGCAGGAAGCACTGTTAACCACTGAATCATCTGTTCAATTCCTTTAGATCCTTTCCCACTGAGTTGTGCCCTGCTCTTTCTCTCTGTGTGTGTGTGTGTGTGTGTGTGTGTGTGTGTGTGTGTGTGTGTGTGTGTGTGTGTGTGTGTGTGGGCGCGCGCATGGTAGGTGTGTGGAGATCAGAGGACAACTTTGTGGATTCTCTTTTCTCCATCTTTACATAGGTTTTGGGGATCAAGCTTAGGTTGCTGGATTTGTGTAACCACCTTTACTGACTGAGTCATTTCACTGGCTCTTAATTTAAATTTTATTTTGGATCTGGTGAGATGGCTTAGCAGGTAAAGTGCTTGCTTTGCAAGCCTGACCTGAGTTCAATACCTGGAGCCAATGTAAAGGTAGAAGGAAAGAACCAACTCCTGAAAGTTGTCCTTTGACCTCTCTACAGTGATTATGGCATGTGTGCCCCCATTAGTAATAAATAATTAAACATTCTTATTTATTTGTATGTATATGTGTGTGTCACATTGGAGGTCAGAGAATAACCTGGTAGTTCTCTAGTTGTGTTGAAGAAGTGTCTCTTGTTTTGCTGCTGCACAGTATACTCCAGCATGGGAGCTTCAGACCAATTCTTTTGTTTCCATTCTTTCTGTAGGAATGCAGGATTATAGATGTGCACTATTGTATCTGACTTTTGTTTTATTTTTTGAGACAGGGTTTCTCTGTGTAGAGAGACTGTCCTGGAACTCACTCTGTAGACCAGGCTGGCCTGGAACATGTAAAGATCCACCTGTCTGCCCCGAGAGTGCTAGAATTAAAGGTGTGCCACTGCCTGGCAAGATTTTAAAAATCTTAAAAAAACAAGTAAAACCCTTTGCTATTCATGTGCCTTTCATCTTTCCTCAACTTGAAGGTGCTAAGAAACTAATAGTGAGCTAATTAAAACTCAAGAGTAGCCAATATAGTGACACACACCTTCAGTCCCAGCACCCAGGAGGCAGAGGCAGGCAGATCTCTGTGAGTTGGAAGCCAGCCTGGTCTGCAGAGTGAGTTCGAGGACAGCCAGTGCTA
>NW_023276806.1:66592499-66615726 GCF_003668045.3 Cricetulus griseus
CTGGCCTTGAATTCACAGGTTCTCCTGCCTCTGCCTTTGGAGTGCTGGAATTGGTGTTTGCCACCACTGCCCAGTAAAGATTTTGTTTTTGTTTTGTTTTGAGACCAGGTCTTGCTATTGTAGCTCTGGCTGACCTGGAACTTGCTATGTTGATCAGGCTGTCTAAGAGCTCACCTCTGTCTCCTGAGTGCTGAGATTGAAGGCATGCACTATACTTGGCAAAAAGCTCAGGCAGATCTTTTCAGTGTGGCCCAGTCCTGTTGAGTCCAAAGGTTAACATTAGTGGCCTTCTTTCTCAGCCAGAACCTGTCTTCCCAGCCAGGAATGATGGTGTCTGGCAGACAATAGATCATACTTGGAGAGGGAATGGATTTCTCCAACGATTTTGACCTTTAATGCCTCATAGAGAAGTAGTTAACACACCACTTAATCCCACTGGAACTCCCCAGCTGTGTGGTCATGTAGTCTATGTAAGTGGTTTTAAAAGTGAGGCTGAGATTGGGTGAGATTGTGGGCCAAATCCTATTCATCTTCTAGTGGATGCATTTATAAGAATAGGTATAGCATTTCTTGCACCGAGGACCAAATGGAAGAATAGTCTCAGTCCAACAGAGTAGAATCCAAGGTAATCAAGGCATACTCATTCTCTGTAGCTATTGTAGTGCCCAGGGAGAGCACTGTTTTTTGGCTAGGGCTGTCGTGGCTGTAGCTCTGCAGAGGTGGGCACACACATAATGGCCTCTGTTGTCCAGTCTTTTATAGATGTTTGTTGAGTGTGTTTCTTCTACTGTTCTAAAACAGTTATGCTTTATTCTGGTTCTTTTTCTCTTAGTCAGATTCTGATGAAGATGAACCTGCAAAGAAGAAAATTGTCCTCCAGGTAAGCTTGATGTACCATAGCTCTTCCTTCTCTTTCTGTATTGTTTCTAGAAAGATGGGACTTAAAGTGCCCAAAGGTTTTCATTTGAGGGCTAGCACGTTTGCAGGTATTTGAGGACTGTTTTGGTCTGACTTTGGTTTCCGATGTAGCTTTGAGTCTAATGCACCCCTCTTTCTCATTTTTTCTTGGCATTAGCACAGTGGAGTTGACTTCTGGAAGGACAGGCAATGGTAGGAACAGGAACTGTAACTTAATTGAGTTCATTACATTTCAAGTAGAAGGATTGTTTAGGGAGGGTGTAAGTAGGTTGGTCAGATGATGATAAGGAGCTCCTGTGTTATAAAATTGCCTGTTCTTCCTGTTGTGTTTCTAACCAGAAAATAGGTACTCAAACTGCACTTACTTTGTACCAGTTACCATTCTATGGTTTACCTGTGTCTAGCAGATTCCGTTTGCACTATAGAGCCTAAATCCTGGGTTATGATCATCCTAGTTTACGAGGGAAACTGAGGAATTTGCTCAAAGTTAGACAACTAATGTGGGTGGAGCTGGGATTACACCTGTGTCTGCTCTGCTGACTTCAGAGTTCAAGTCCAGCCCTGGAGAGTCCAAGTAACTGTTGTACTTGGCTCCTTCTTTGCAGTCAAAACCAGAAGTCTAAACTGAGTGACCTCCCTGCCATTTGCTGGTTACCACACATCTCAGCATCTTTAGTCTGGCTCTGAGTATCTTCTAGTTGCCTCTACACTTGATTTTTTTTTTTTTTTTTGGTTTTTCGAGACAGGGTTTCTCTGTGTAGCTTTGGAGCCTATCCTGGTACTTGCTCTGGATACCAGGCTGGTCTCGAACTCACAGAGTTCTGGGCCTGCCTCTGCCTCCCCGGTGCTGGGATTAAAGGCGTGTGCCACCAACTCCCGGCCCACACTTGATGTTTTATTCAATATCTGATTTCATGTTCCTCTTCTATATTGGGGAAAAGTCCTGCCTTATATGGGATTTTGTTTTGTCTTGTTTTTTTGAATTCACATAGGCAGTGTTGAAGCTGTCTCTTCTCTTCACTTTGTTGAGGTATCATTTCTAGTTTTGATAGGTCTTAGGACAGGGTCGCATGAAAGTCAAAAGACTATTGGTGAGGCTGGTATGGTGTGTATGTTGATAGTTAGTGCTGAAGGAAAAGGCACTGAAGAAGCAAGCCAGGATGATGAGACAGAGTGAGGCCAGTGACTCCCTTGTCAGATGGCTTCCTGGAGAAGGTAGACTTCCGTGAAAGGCTGTGTTTCAGATGGTGAAAAAAGATGAGTACAAACAGGTGACCCATGAAAGCAGAGTGGGAACCTGGCCCTGTAAAGAGATGTAGCCATGATCCCAGAAGGTGCTGAGAAGGCGAGCACTTCTAAGGTGGCCTAAGCAGTGCTCTCAGCCTGCTATACCCAGCACCTCCCTCTGATACTGTAAACTAGAGAGTAGTGAGAAGGGCCCTTCTCCAAGTGAACACCTCTCCTCTGCCTGGCCTGCTTGCCTCAAAAGTCCTGTCTAACTCGTTCTGTGCATTTCTGTGCTTCAGGACAGTGACACAGTGACCTTATTCCATTCTCCTTTTCCTATTGATACCTCCCTACACTTAGGACAGGCTGGCCCTTCAGCATACAGAAAGCAGAATCGTAGCAATTCATATGAGTCAGAGGAACTCTGGATGGGTGGGGCCAATTAGTGAGTGCTTGATTCTGGCATTAGCTAGTAGAGGGCTTTCTTTCCTTGGGAGGGTTGGCAGGGGGAGCTTGAATCATTACCAGTTCAAAGTGGGGAGAAGTGAGTATCAGGTTTTTTTGTTTTGTTTTGTTTTTTTGAGACAGGGTTTCTCTGCGTGACTTTGGAGCCTGTCCTGGCACTCGCTCTGTAGACCAGGCTGGTCTCGAACTCACAGAGATCTGCCCGCCTCTGCCTCCCAAGTGCTGGGATTAATGGCGTGCACCACCAACGACCAGCTTGTTTTTGATTTTTTAATATTTATTTTCATTTTATGTGTATGACTGTTTGCTTGCATCTATACATATTTGTACCACACGTATGCCTGGTGCCTGCTGAGGTCAGAAGAGGGCATTGGATCCCCTGCAGCTGGAGTTAGTGGAAGTTGTGAGCTGCAGCGCAGCGTAGGTGCTGGTAACTAAATCCTGCTTGTCTGGCAGATGAACTAGTGCTCTTGATCCCTGAATCATTTCTCTGGCCTCAAGATTTAATTTTGGGTTTTTTGTTTGTTTGTTTGTTTAAAGATTTTTTTATTATGTATATAATGTTCTGCCTGGATGTATGCCTGCAGGCCGGAAAAGAGCACCAGATCTCAAAATAACCGATAGTTGTGAGCCACCATGTGGTTGCTGGGAATTGAACTCATGACCTCTAGAAGAACAGTCAGTGCTCTTAACCTCTGAGCTATCTCTCCAGCCCCCCTCCCTTTTTAAAAAATTTTTAAAAATTTTATGTGCATTGGTGTTTGCCTGCATGTATGTCTGTGTGAAGGTGTTAGGTCTTCTAGAACTGAAGTTAAAGACAGTTGTAAGCTGCCATGTGGGTGTTAGGAATTGAACCCTGGTCCCTTGTAAGAGCAGTCAGTATTCCTAACCACTGAGCTGTCTCTCCATTCCTGAGACTTAGTTTGTCTGTTTTTTGTTTGTTTGTTTGTTTGTTTTTTTCCCAAGACAGGGTTTCTCTGTGTAGCTTTGGAGCCTATCCTGGCACTCGCTCTGTAGACCAGGCTGGCCTTGAACTAAAAGAGATCTGCCTGCCTCTGCCTCCTGAGTGCTGGGATTAAAGGTGTGCACCACCACTGCCTGCCGAGACTTAAGTTTTTTTAAGTAGAAGGGATAATGTGAGATTGAGGGCACTGTGTTTGCTGAAGACATGAAGTTGGGGTAGGATCTGTGGCAGGTAATTGTGGAACTAGGCTGGAGAGAGCTGAGATGGGGCATGGCCTCTGATTGTGGAAGGAACAACTACAGAAAGTCCCAGAACAGGGGCCTGAGTGCATGGAGGTTACGAGGCCTCAGGGGCTGTGAGGGTCTCAGGAGAAGCACAGAACTATGATCTTGTTTGTCATTGTTGTTAGTGCATAACAAAGTCTCACTTGTCTTTCTTCCCTCTCATTTCAAACCTGGGCTCACTAGGGATCCGGCGAGGGGACTGGTTTGTCTGCCTTGCTCCCCCAACCTAAAAACCTGACTGTGAAAGAGACTAACAGGTTGCTCCTGCCCCATGCCTTCTCCCGGAAACCCTCAGATGTCTCCTCAGATGCTAAGCCCTCTAGACTGGCTTCTAAGACCAAGCCCGCCTCACTTGCTCCTGTTTTGGGCACCACAACCACCACTCCATCACCCTCTGCCATCAAGGCTGCTGCCAAGAGTGCTGCCCTGCAGGTGACAAAGCAAATCACACAGGAGGATGACGACAGTGATGAGGAAGTTGCTCCTGAGAACTTTTTCTCCCTCCCTGACAAGGCTGAGCCACCTGGAGTTGAGCCATACCCTTACCCTGTCCCCACTGTTCCTGAAGAGCTGCCTCCAGGCACAGAACCAGAGCCAGCTTTCCAGGACGATGCGGCCAATGCTCCCCTTGAGTTTAAGATGGCAGCAGGGTCAAGTGGGGCCCCCTGGATGCCAAAGCCCGGGGATGACTACAGCTACAATCAGTTTTCCACATATGGCGATGCCAATGCCGCTGGTGCTTATTATCAGGTGGGTAAGAACACAGATGGCAGGCCTAAGACTATTGGGACATGGTGCTGAAGGAGAATTTGAACCAGTGATAGGAACTTGTGTCACTTTGCTTATACCTACTAGGTTTTAAAACATGACCTTTCATTATACATGTAAGCTTTCTTTTTTCTTTTCTTTTCTTTCTGGTTTTTCGAGACAGGGTTTCTCTGTGGCTTTGGAGGCTGTCCTGGAACTCGCTCTTGTAGACCAGGCTGGTCTCGAACTCAAAGAGATCTGCCTGCTTCTGCTTCTGGAGTGCTGAGACTAAAGGCGTGCGCCACCACTGCCCTGCTACATGTTAGCTTTCTGTCACTGTGATAGCCTGAGGTATCTGTTAGAGAAGAGTGGTGTATTTTGGCTGGGGTCTCAGGCTTTAGTGCATGGTTGCTTTGCTCCATTGCTTTTTGGCAGTGTATCATGAGACTGTAGCAGAGGAAGCTACTCAACTTATGTAGGAAGCTAAGAGAAAGGGGCTAGGATCCCAACATTTCCTACAGTTTCATATCACTGATGGTCTTCCTTCATCTCTCTGTCCCTTCCTTCCTTTCTCCTTCCCTCCCTCCAAGCTCTATCTCTTAAAGGTCCTATCATTCCCCAGTAGTACCACAGGTAGGTGGCTAAACACATGGGTCAGCAGGAGATACTTATCCAAATTGTAGCATTCTGAAAACAAGCTTATGGTGGGAGGTAGTGGGAGATTGAAGAAGGTAGGAGAGGAATGGTCTCTAATCTTAGAACTAAAGAGATGCCTCTTTGAATGTGGATATTGAGGAACAGGGAAGTTTAGTGTAAGATTCTGGGTAGCAGTTGTTGTCACATAAAGGAGCATAGGAACAAAGGAAAAATAACTTGTTAAGGCAGTTTCCTTTTGCAAAACGGATGGATACCCTTTAGCCCACCTAGCTAGCCAGCACACAATGCCAAGATGGCCTGTTGTCTTTTATCCTTAACTCAGGTGATGACTTGTGTCTTATCCCATTGGTAGACACTCAACTTCACAATCTGATATGATTGGCTAATGGAGAAGAGAAAGGAGGAGGTTCAGGGACTATGGGCCCTTGTGGAACTGACTACCACTGATAGGAAAAATAGTTTTCCACAGTAGATTTTTTTTCCACCTTTTTTTCTTCATTCTTCCCTGCTTTCTAGTCCTTTCAAATTTGAGTTCAAATTCTCTTGCCTCAACTTCTCCAGTGCTGTAATTATAGGTGTACACCACCTTACCAGATTTGCTGTTTTTTTTTTTTTTTTTTTTTTTTTTTTTTTTTTTTGTGAAGATTTTATTTATTGCCGGCGTTGGTGGTGCATGCCTTTAATCCCAGCACTCAGGAGGTAGAGGCAGGTAGATCTCTGTGAATTTGAGACCAGCCTGGTCTACAAGAGCTAGTTCCAGGACAGCCTCCAAAGCCACAGAGAAACCCTGTCTCGAAAAACCAAAAAAAAAAAAAAAAAAAAAGATTTTATTTATTATGTATACAACATTCTGCTTCCATGTATATCTGCACACCAGAAGAGGGCACCAGATCTCATAAGGGATGGTTGTGAGCCACCATGTGGTTGCTGGGAATTGAACTCAGGACCTCTGGAAGAGCAGTCGGTGCTCTTAACCTCTGAGCCATCTCTCCAGCCCCTTGCTTTCGGTTTTTATGTTCTACTTTTTTGTGTGATGAATATAAAGCATGTTTTCCACTTAGGTCATTAGAGGATGCATGTTCTTAGGGACCTTCCAGGCAAAGGACACTACAGGTAACTTGAGCATATTGGTGCACTGAAGTGCAGAGGGTGTATTGATGCATAGGGAGTTGGGGCTGTATAATATCAAGATCCTGTCTCAAAAACAAGCAGTGGTAGCAAAGAAGGAAACAGTTGCTAGGCCTTTTTGTCCCTGCTCATGGTAGAGCTTGTTGGGTCTGGAGAGGTGAGGTGTGGGTCATCTTGGGAAGTAGCTAAGAGAACAGGAGAGAATGTGCCTTCTTTGTCACCCTCCCTTAAAAAAAAGTTCCTTTGCTTGAATGGTACAGATGAGGGAACTGCAGGTCCTTAGATCTGTGCTGGTTCACTTGAGGGGCTTTGTTTGGGTACCTTTCCTGCTTTTTCCATACAGTTTGCTTTGTTTTGTCTTCATTGTGCCTTCAGTTCTGTGTTTTCTGTTTTGGCTATAGGATTATTACAGTGGTGGCTACTATCCTGCACCGGACCCGGCTCTGGTCCCTCCCCAGGAAATTGCCCCAGATGCCTCCTTCATTGATGATGAAGCAGTGAGTTGACAAAATGTATTAGTTACTTTTCTGTTGCTATGAGAAAATACCATGACCAAAAGCAACCTAGAAAAGGGTTATTTGGGCTTACAGTTACAAAGGGATGGGAGACCGTCATGGTGGAGGGTATGGAGTCAAGCAGCAGGCAGTAGGGACAGGCAGGAAGTTGAGAGCTCACATCTCTGTTCACACACAGGAAGCAGAGAACAGAGAAAGCTAATTGGAAGTGGGGCAAGGCTTAAACTCTCACAACCTACCACCAGTGTTCCAGTAAAACTGGACCATCTCCCCAATAAGTACTACAAACTAGGGACCAGATAGCTGAGCCTAGGAGACAGCCAAAATGACTTCCTGTTTTCTGTTCTAGAGATCAAACACAAGGCCTTGTATATGCTAGATAACAGTGGACTACTGAGCCCACAAGTGACTCTTTTTAAACTTAAGATTTAATTTGGTTTTAGTTATGTGTATGTTTGTATATCGGTGTCAGGGTATATGCAAATAAATGCAGGTAGCTGGAGAGATCAGAAGAGTCAGCCTCCTCTAGAGATGAATATAGGCAGTGAGCTAATGTGAGTGAGTGCTGGGAACTAAATTCAGGTCCTCTGCAAGAGCAGTACTCACTCTTAACAGAGACATCTCTCCAGCCTGGCAAATGACCTTTTTTTTTTTTTTTTTTTTAAGATTTTATTTATTATGTATACAACATTCTGCTTCCATGTATATCTGCACACCAGAAGAGGGCACCAGATCTCATAACAGATGGTAGTGAGCTACCATGTGGTCGCTGGGAATTGAACTCAGGACCTCTGGAAGAGCAGTCGGTGCTCTTAATCTCTGAGTCATCTCTCCAGCCCCGAAAATGACCATTTTTGATACCAGGTTTCAAATCTAAAGCTAAAGGAAAACCTATTGTTTAGGTTTTGTGATTTATCTATTTATTTATTTATTTATTTATTTATTTATTTATTTATTGTTTGAGACAGCAGGGTGTTCCTAAGTAGCCAGACTGGTTTTGAGCCTGCCAGCTTCTTGTTCTCAGTCTTCTGGGATTATAAGGAGTTTATTAGTATTGTTTTATTTCTTTTTTCTTTTTAACTTTACTCCATCCGCCTGAGCCCCGCTGCCGAGTGGGCGCCCAGAATAACACACAGAGTCTTATAATATTAGTTTACAATGCTGCTGGCCAAATGACTAGGATTTCTTATATGCTAGCTCAGTCTTAAGTATCAACCATAAAGACTTATCTTACCAGACACCAGCTGCAGGCGTCCTCTCTTGCCAGGATCACATGGTGTCTCCAGAGCAGAGAGCAGGAGGAAGAGCATTTTATTTCTTTATATATGTTTATGTGTTTGTTAGAGACAGGGTTTCTCTGTGTAGCCCCGACTGTCTTAGAACTAGCTCTGTGCTGGACAGATGGCACAGCAGTTAAGAGCATTAGTTGCTCTTCTAGAAGTCCTGAGTTCAATACCCAGCAACCACATGGTGGCTCACAACCATCTGCAGTAGTATCTGATGCCCTCTTCTGACGTAAAGTTGTACAGGCAGATGGAGCACTCATACATAAAATAAATAAATATTAAAAAAAAAAAAAAGAGCTAGCTAGCTCTGTAGACCAGGCTGGTCTTGAACTCACAGAGATCTGCCTGCGTCTGCCTCCTGAGTGCTGGGATCAAAGGCATTCGTACATTGTCACAACCAGTGAGACTTTTTGTTTGTTTGTTTGTTTTTTGTTTTTTTGAGACAGGGTTTCCTCTGTGGCTTTTGGAGGCTGTCCTGGAACTAGCTCTTGTAGACCAAGCTGGTCTCGAACTCACAGAGATCCACCTGCTTCTGCCTCCCTAGTGCTGGGATTAAAGGCGTGCGCCAACAACGCCCGGCTGAGACTTTATTTTTAATTAAAAAGAATATTACATCTGTATTTTTGTTGTACATATACATGTACAGACACATTGTTTTAGTGTTTCTATTGTGATAGAACACATGACCAAAAAAAACTTGGGCAGGAAGGGTTTGTTTCATCTTTATAGCTTGTAGTCTGTCATCTAGGGAAGACAGGACAGGAACTCCAGGCAGGAGCCTGAAGGCTGGAACTGATGCAGGGGCCATAGAAAAATACTGCCTACTGGTTTGTTCATCATGGCTTGCTCAGCCTGTGTTCTTAAAGCATGCAGGACCACAAGCCCAGTGGTGGCACCACCCACAGTGAGGTGGGCCCTTCACATCAGAAATTAATCAGAAGGTGTGCTACAGGCCAGTCTGGTGGGGACATTTTCTCAAGTGAGGCTTGTTTCTTTCTTTCTTTGCCTGCCTTCCTTCCTTCCTTCCTTCCTTCCTTCCTTCCTTCCTTCAATTGAGGTTTCTTTTTTCAAAATGGCTCTACCTTGTGTTAAGTTGACATAAAGTAACCAGCACACATATGCATGTCACAGCTCTCAAAGGACAACATGCAGGAGCTGATTTTCTCCTTCTACCATGTGGGTTCTAGGGACTGAACACAAGTCGAGCCAGCTTGCTGCCCCAGGAAATTTATTTATTTATTTATTTATTTATTTATTTATTTATTTATTTATTTTGAGATTTATTTATTTATTATGTATACAACATTCTGCTTCCATGTATATTGCACACCAGAAGAGGGCACCAGATCTCACAACGGATGGTTATGGGCCACCACGTGGTTGCTGGGAATTGAACTCAGGACCTCTGGAAGAGCAGTCGGTGCTCTTAACCTCTGAGCCATCTCTCCAGCCCAGAAATTTATTTTTAACTTTATCAATTATGATTATGTTTGACAACATGAATGAAAAATTAAGCAACAATAGTTTGAGGCCAAGTGGTGGTGGCTCACACCTTTGATCCTAGCACTCAGAGGCAGAGGCAGGCCTGTTCTATAGAGCTAATTCCAAGACAGCCAGGAATGTACATGAAACCCTGTCTCAAAAAACAAAAAAGTGAAAAAAACTGAAAAAACAATAGTTTGTGTAATGGCAATTAAGTTTTTCCTTATGAAAGAAGGTTTGGGGTAGCCAGGCCAGGGCTGGTGTCACAGCTCCACAAAGTCATCAGAGATCTAGTTTCTTCTGACCTGTGCTGCTATCTCTAGACTGTGACCTTGATTCTCATGCTAGCAGCTAGAATGCCTACCGTCACATCTTCATGGGAGCCAGCAGGATGGAGAAAGAAAGAAAGGATATTCTCTTTTTCTTTGGAGGACTTCTGAAATTCCCTAGGGTTTTTTTTTTGTCCTTATGACTTATGACTAGGTAAGGGTCTTTTCTCATGGTCAGATCTAGTTCCATTGAAATAAAGTTTTAGTTGATTGATAATCTGGCCAAATTATTGGTTCATTTATATACCAAAGAAGGAGAGAATGGATTTTGAGAGACACCTGGTAATTGTGATCGGTAACCCGGATTTAACTTGACTGACAGGCAAAATGAAGTATGTGTTGTGGCCTTCAGCTCAACATCAAGATATGACCGATTGTCATTGTAGGGAAGTTGCAGCTTATTACAAGAGATGGAGGGCCTGGTTGGTGGTGGCACATGCCTTTCATCCCAGCACTTGGGAGGCAGAGGCAGGCAGATCTATGTGAGTTTGAGGCCAGCCTGGTCTACAGAGTGAGTTGCAGGACAGGTTCCTACAGAGAAACTCTGTTTCCAAAGACCAACCAAACAAACAAACCCCTGCCCCCCCCCAAAAAAAAAGAGATGTAGGTTCTTAGGAAATATAATTCTCTGCTCATTTTCCCCAGAAAGGTGTGTCTGTCCTTTGTTAACCTTTGTTCTGATTGGTAGTCTGTGTATTCACTCCCTTGGGTATTGCCTTCTAGGCAAGTTCAGTGGTTGGATCCTTCAGTTTGTCAGCAGAGGAAGCAGCACAAATGCACTCAGTAGCCATGGTCAGTTTCTTGTAGTTAAGTGCGCATAGAAGTTCCCCAGTGGTCAGACCTGGCATGGGGCTTATCCAGGTTCACTGCTGTTGTAGGTGGTCTGGGCTTTTCCTCCTTTCCTCTCTCTCTTCCACTATCCCCACCCCCTTCCCCATTGGGGTTCTGGTCTTAAAGTCATGGCAATCTTCCTTCCTTGCTCTTAGTATTGGTATTACACTTATGTACTACCATGCCCAGGTGGTTGTTGTCCTGTCCGGCCCCTCTCCTCCCTGTCTCTCCCTTCCCCCCCTTTCTCTCCCTCCCTTCCTTCTAGAGGAACAGGAGTATTAAAGAGAATGCTTTGTTTGGCCTTTTGAGACTCCACCACTCTCCATCCCACACTCTTTCTCAGTGGGTTCTTTGGGGGTGGGATCTGATGATGGATGATACCAATTCAGTGAGAAGGAAAGGGTGGGAAGACAACTGCTGCTTGTCTGTTTTTGTTTAGCTTTGAGACAGTATCTCATGCAGCCCAGGCTGACCTTGAACTCCCTATGTAGCAGGATCACCTTGATTCTCCCACCTCCAGAATGCTGGGATTGCACTTGTGTGCCATGAGCCAGTTTACACTGTGCTGGGAGGTGGATGGAACCAGGCTTAGTGCACACTGTGTAAGTGAACCACACCTCCAGTCCTGAGAGAGAATTGATTTTCAGAGGAGAAATCTTGTAGATTTTTATTTTTTGACTCAGGGTCTTGCTATGATTCTTTAAACTCCTGGATTCAGGGCTGATAAGAAGGAAGGCTTAGTGGGCCAAGCCTCATGATTTCAGTTTTACTGACTTGGGAATCGGTCCCACAAGTTGTCCTCAGACCTCCACATGAATGCCTTGTTTTGAATGTTGAGCAACAACAAAATAAAAACAAAACAAAAAAATGACCCCTGCCTCTGCCTCCCAAGTAGCTGGGACCACGGGTATCTGTCATCAGTCAGTTTACCTTCAATTCCTTGAAAACACCAACAACAGTAACACACACACACACACACACACACACACACACACACACACACACACACACTTGATATTATTTGTTTTTATGTGTTTGAGTATTTTGCTTGCATGTATGTCTGTGTGCCATGTGCATGCAGTGCACATAGAGACCAGGAGAGGGCTTTAGTCATCTGGAACTAGAGCTAGAGGTGGCTGTGAGCCACCATGTGGGTGCTGGGAATTGACCCTAAATCCTCTGCAAGAGCAATCAGTGCTCATTACTGCTGAGCCATGTTTTTAGCCCCTTACCCTCAACTCTTTTTTTTTTTTTTTTTTTTTTTTTTTTTTTTTTTTTTTTTAAGACAAGGTTTCTCTGTGTAGCCTTGGCTGTCCTGGAACTAGCTCTGTAGACCAGGCTGGCCTCGAACTCTCACAGAGATTTATCTGCCTCTGCTTCCTAAGTGCCAGAATAAAAGGGGTGTGCCACTGCAGCCTGGCCTACCCTTGGTTCTTAATTTAAAAATTGTAATCCTAGTCCTTGGTAGGCCGAGGCTGGAAATTTTGAGTTTGAGACCATCATGGTTTTGTCCAAAAACAGACAGGAAGAAAGCTATAATAGACTTTTCAGGTGGGGCTTTGTATTTCTGGATCTCCAGGAATACTCTTGGCCACCCTGGCTCTGACTCCAAGAGACCTGAGAAGCAACCATGTCATCTGGCACCAAGAAAGTTTGGTAGATGGCAGGTGGAAAAGGAAGTATTTCACAGAGAGAAACCAAGGGCAGAGTGTGTCTGGCAATCCCAGTGTTGCTCTAAAGCAGTGGTTTTCAACCTTCCTTATGCTTTAATATAATATAGTTCCTCATATTGTGGTGACCCTCAACCATAAAATGTTTAGATGCTATTTTATAAGTGTACTTTGCTATTGTTATGAATTGTAGTGTAAATATCTGCTGTGCATTAGATATATGTGACCCCCAAAGGGATCTGGACACACAAGTTGAGAACCGCTGCTCTAGAGACTGGATCCTTAGCAGTGTCTCATGCTCTCCTCACCCACATTCCAGAGTCCTGCAATTCTGTGTTTCTTTATTTTCAGTTTAAGCGGCTGCAGGGCAAGAGGAACCGAGGGAGGGAGGAAATTAACTTTGTGGAGATCAAAGGTGATGACCAACTCAGTGGGGCTCAGCAGTGGATGACCAAGTCATTGACAGAAGAAAAAACCATGAAGTCCTTCAGCAAAGTAAGCGTGAAAGGCCATGTGGGTAGCCTGCATGGAAGGAAGGTCATAAGGCTGGCTTTTCCTGCTCACTGGGAAGGGCTCTGGGGTGTGTGGTTCTTCTCATTGGCCAGAATTGACAGCTGTTCTCCCTGTAACCACATGTGTTAACCTGGGAGCTAACTCAGCCTATCTTTGGGGACTGGGCACAGCAGATCTTCAGAGGTTCTAGGCTCTGGGTCCCAAGCATACTGTTCTCTCCCCTCTGTCCATAGTTCACTGTAGCCAGCTGCTGTTTCTGAATGTTCTTTTCCTGTTTCCCATACCACCGACCTTCCCTGTGCTCATTTTCTTCGGTCAGTGTGGTGAATCTGTCTTCACTTAGCAACTGAGCACAGCAAGTGTGGACACTTAGGAGTTGGCCAAGGGTGGGGGTCGCTGAGTATGAGCTCCTCTGCCAGCAACACCAAGGTCAAGGATTTTATCCACCCCCATTTGATTTTTCTTTGTTCTATGGTCACAGATGGCCGTCCAGGCCCCCATCATTTATTTTAACTGAATGTTGGCGGTCATACAGGATAGAGCAAAGGATTGTGGTTAGAGCAGCTTAGATCTATCACTGTTTACTGGAAAAACCACTTAGGAGAAAGGGCTCTGCTAACTTGGGCTTGAGAGGCATCGTCACACAAGTAGTTGCTGGTATGAGTGCTCACTGTGGAATGGACTGAATGTTTTATGTATATCATCTTTAATTGTAACATTTAATGACATTCAGTAGCAACAAGCAATTAAAGTCTGGTCTTTTCCCAGCTCCAAGTTTTTGTCCCATTTCATTTTGTTGAGCTTGCTTTTTAAAAGAGAAGAAAAGGTATGGTCCCCTATCCCCAAGAAGTTGACAGCATAGTTGGGAAAAGATTTAAGGACACTTGAGTGTAAATGATTACAGTGCAAATTGATTACATAAGTGCTGAGGAGACTCTGGGGAAGAGTTTTTGAGAGTTGGGTGGGGCTGGTGAGGAAGCTTCTAGCTCGAAACAGCTCTGGCAGAGGATAGAAAACCACACAGTGAAAGCTTAGACTAGTATAGATTTTGACAGTAAATCGTTTGCATCAAAGTGTGGTTTGGAGTTAGATGTAGTTACTGGTGGAGGCTGGAAGATGGATCAAGGAAGAGTGGAATTGTGAACTCTGTAAACCCAGGTTGACATGTCCTAGAATGGGACCGTAGAGTTTGGGCCAAAGGTGATGGTTGGGAGGGCTTGGTAAGTAGTAGGTAGGAGTCTAGAGACTAGACATCTGGCCATATTGGGGAGAAGGGAACAGAAATGAAAAGGGATGGAGGAGTAAGGGGGTTGGAGGAGGTCATCAGATCAATGCCCAGGACATGAAAGCTGTCCTAGACTTACTGCAGGCCAGTGTCCACAGGCAGAACCTAGAGCTTGGGCTAGAGGTAGAATAGGATTGTCAGAGACAAAGTAACCCCAGTCCTGACCTCAGAGTGTAGCCAGTCAGTTGGGGAATTAACAGGCTATTTCTAGCAAGTATTTTTCAGTTTGTTTTTCATAGTGGTGCTAACACAATGTGCTTTGTAAAGTATATAGACACAGAGACAGCTCTAAGTTGACTTTTCTCCCCAAAGATTTGGGTGGTATGTTTAGCGTCTCAGTTCACCAGCCTTACATTGTTGGGGCATATGAGAAATTTGTCTTTTCAGCTGTGGATTAAAGACTGTTTATTGTTTCTTTTTGTTTTCCCTTGTAGAAGAAAGGTGAGCAGCCAACTGGCCAGCAGAGGAGGAAACACCAGATCACGTATCTGATTCATCAGGTAAGGATGCTCAGGGCTCCACTCGCAGGATCCAAATAAACCTGGGGATGTGAAATAGAGCTAATAAAAGCCCCAGTGCCAGGCTCCACTTTGGTAGGCGGCCTCGCTTGTTCTCCATGTGGCCACTAGGGGGAGGCAGTGTCCTAAGTATCATTCCTCTCTGTCTGGTACAGGTGATTAGAGAAACCATCTTATGTAAGAGGGAAGTGACATGGTTTATTATAGTATTGTTTTTATGTTTTTGAGACAGAGTTTCAAGCATCCCAGGTTATAACCCAGGATAACTTTGAACTCTTGGGTCTGCCTCCTGAGTGCCAAGATTTATGGTGTGTACTTCTCTGCCTGGTTTGTAAGGTGCAGGGGATAGAAGCCAGTGCTTCTTCAAGACTCTACCAACTGAGCTTTATCTCCACTATTAAATTGTTTAATACATTTATTTTGTGTGTGTGTACACTAACATGAGTACCACAATAAGTCATAGGAGGTCAAGACAAATTTCACTGGTTTTCTCTGCCTACCATGCAGGTCCCAGGGATTGAACTTAGTCATCAGGCTTGGTGGCAGGCACCTCTATACCCACTGGGCCATCTTGCCAGTTGTCCCCCTGGAGGGGGGGTTGGAGCAAGCAGGCTCTTTTAATAGCAAACTTTATCTGTTTTGCTTAAAATAAATGAACAAACAAAAGGCTGGGTGGGTCTGGGATGTACAGAGTTACAGTGGTAAACCTATGGTGAACAAAGGGTGTGGTCCCCAGTCATTCTGTCAGTGACCAGGCTGCTCACCGTGACCCTCCCCACCCTTCGTATTCCAGGCTAAGGAGCGGGAGCTGGAGCTGAAGAACACTTGGTCAGAAAACAAGCTCAGTCGCCGGCAGACCCAAGCCAAATACGGATTCTAGGGCTCAGGAACTGCTGGCCCAGGATTTCCTGTCGGCCTCGTTGGCCCAGCCCCCAGCTTCACCTCCAGGACCCCAGCTGCTCTAAGTCCAGGACCTCTACCTTGAGGACCCAGCCCTCACCTCTGGGAGAAGGAACATATTTTTCTTAACAAGTTAGAAAATCCAGCTCCTTTCTGCGCTGGGGCTGGAGAGACTCGAGTGCTGCCTGAAGGCTCTGAGTTCTTGGTTTGGGAGTTTGTTCTGTCAGTGTGATGAGACAACTCTCCCACTTTTTTTTTTTTTTTTTTTTTTTTAAACCAGGGATGTCTGTTGAAATAAAACATTGAGTGTGACAGATGCGCCCGTGCCAAGTCTGGATCTCAGCATTGAGGTTGTGCAGAGTGCCCCCTGCCAAGCACCCTGAGCTGTCTAATCATTGCTTGCTTTCCCACCCTTTCTGCCCAATTTATACACCGACTTTGTGGCGGTGACCATCCCAGTTGTGGTTGTTTTCCCTGGGGCATGTGATTGTCAGAGGCCTGAGATTCCAAATGTAGAGAGTAGTGCTGGGCTCAGGGGTCTGGAGAGGGACTATCAGGAGGTTCTGTGGCATGAAAGCCTAGTTAAGCTGGATGTGCTGCGGCAGCCCGTAGTTTGAGCATTCAGGAGGCTGAGGTAGAAGGATTATGAGTTCAGGGCCAACCTGAGCTATAGTATCAAGACCCTACTTTTTAAAAAACAAAGAAAAAGGAGCTGTGATAGAAAGTGACACCTGATAGTGTGTAGATGCCAACACCTGTTCCCAAAAGTGAATCAGATTTACACTGAGGTCTGTGGCATGCACTGGTTTGGAGAAAGTTGTGTTCCCCACTATACCACCAATAAGATTTTGAGCTGATTTAGAAGCTAGGCACAGAAGTTGGGGATCAGAGAGATCTCCATGGAGACCTCAAAAGCTCTAGCTGTTTTGGGGAAGAGAGATGGAAGGGAATACAGACTTAAGAGCTATAGGGCACTATGTGCACGCCAGGAATTATGTAGTATCTTCCTTTCAGGTCAAGGCTCACTAGGGATGATCACAAAGATATCGCATCATACCATGAGTCAGCTGCCAGGGATCAAGCATTACCTTGTCTGCAGGAATGGAGTGCTAAAGAAACCACACAGCCTGTGGGTGCCAGGCAGAGGAGCTTTGTGAAACAGCTTCAGTCCACTGCTGATACCAAACTCTGTGGGGTGGGAGGGTAGTAGTGTTTGGCTGTCTGGATAGTTCGACTATGGCCAGAGGAACAATATGAATAGGATGTGGTGGGGACTAGGGCCCAGCAGATGAGATGTCTCACTTTCTGGTTCTGTGTGCTGAGGTAAGTTGAGGAGTCTGTTTCTCATTAAGTACATTGTAGTGTTTCATCACTTACAGGAAAACTACCCGCTTATCTGAAATCTGACCTACTTCGGGTTGGAGCCAGACAGGGCTCCTGAGTCCCACAGGGACTGTAGTTGTTCAGATCTGCACATCCAGCCAGTCTCAGTGGGGAGCATCAGCTCCAATGATATGCCACTGTCCACTGGGGCTCTGCCTCCAGATGGGTGTCTTAGGCGATAGTGACCCAGCAGGGCCCAGAAGTCTGAGATCCCTTTGTGCCAGGTGCTCTCTGTGTTCAGCATACTCTTAGAGCAGCCCTTCCCATCTGCATTACCACCCTGCATTCAGTAGCTTGTCTTTGGTGTCTGCACTGGGATGGAGAAGGAAGTGTCCTACCCTGCTGGGAGGCAGGAGGTGAGCCTTTTACCTGAAGTTCCCAAGGAGTCTGCAGCCACCTTTAAAAATGAAATTGTGTTTTGAGATGGTCACTGTAATAATTGGGTTGGTCAGCTGAGGCTGGCCAAATCTTAATCCAGTCTCCCCAAGTGCTGGGGTTACAGGCATGCTCTGCTATGCCCCACTCTAGAAAGAAAAAAAAAATGTTTTGTTTTGAGCAGGATTTTTTGTTTTCCTCTGGCTGTCCTGGAACTCACTCTGTAGACCAGGCTGTCCTCAAACTCAGAGATTCACCTGCCTCTGCCTCCTGAGTGCTGGGATTAAAGACGTGCACCACCATCACCTGGCTTTAGGAGAAAAAAAAAAAGTCAGACTGGAGAGATGGCTCAGAGGTTAAGAGCACTGGCTGCCCTTCTAGAAGGCTTGGGTTCTATTCCCAGCACCCATGGACATATACCAGAAAAATGCCCATATACATAAGATTAAAATATAGAAAGATTTATTATGTGTGTAGGTGCTCCACATGGGAGCCTGGTGCCCATGGAGGTCAGAATAGGGCATCAGGATCCCCTGGAACTGGAATTAAAGATAGTTGTAATCTGCCATGTTTGGGTGCTGGGAACCAAATCCCAGGTCCTCTGCAAGAGCAAATGCTCATATCTGCTGAGCCATCTCACCAGCTCCCAGCCACATTTTTGAAAAAGCTACTCTTTAGTCTTAACAAAGATGACATTTGGTGATTGGAGTATCATAGTCACCAAGAGAAATGCTGACATGGATCTTAGTTCACACCTATTATTTCCTGCGCTTGGAATGTGAGACCTAGAGTGTGAGATTTTGTCTCAAGAGCCAAAAGGTAAGACAGGTCTGTTGGTACATTAATCTCATCACTATGGAGGCAGACACAGCTGGATCTCTAATTTCCGGAGCAGGTAAGGGCTACATAATGAGATTCTAAGAGGGGTGAGGGGGGTCAAGAAAAGGGGGAAAGGAAATAGGCACTTCCCAGGGATGGTAGCCTCGCCTCTGATAACAGGAAAGAGAAGACAGGTGGATTAGAGATGGAACAGTAGGAATGACACTTGGCTAAAACTGGCCTACCAGCAACAGTCAAGGGCAGAAGGTAAGAGGGCCTTAACCACAAATGGGTCTTTGGTTGTGAAGTTGCACACCTGTATCCTAGGCAGGAGGTTTTTGGGTTCAAGACCAGCCTGGGTTTTAGAGTGAGACCCTACCTCAAAACAACACAGCATCCCTGTGTATAGTCAGTTTGACCAGGACAGGGACCGAGGAGGCTGAGGTGTTTGAGGATTGGCCTCGGACTGCAGAAAGATGGGGATCTTGGCATGGGGGTTTTAGCTTCAGTGCAGCTCCCTGAAGTAAGCTAACATAGCATGGGGTCCAGGAAAGTGGTTGGATTTTGGTTTTAGCTTGCTTTCAGGGGAGGACTATATCGAGATAGTCAAGGATGACCAGCCCATAGCCCTTTTTAAGTGCATCTGTGGAGGGACCCCTGCTTTCCAATCTCCCTGCCCTGAGACAGCCACAAGCGACGTTACTGAAACTATTTGCTGAAGGAGCAGGGAAATGACAGTCTTGCCGATTAGTCACTATGGCTGAAGGCGGTGGGGGGGGGGTCGTCTGAAGAACAGCTGGATCTGCAATGGGAACTGCCTGCACTCATAGCAAGTGGGAGCTGACATTGGCAGACGTGGGAGCAGCCTGGGCTGGAGTGCCCGGATGTGCAGAAGGGTTAGTATCTTAGTTTCTTTTCCTGTGGATGTGATAAAATATTCTGACAAGAGCATCAAACAGGAGGAAGGGTCTACCTGGCTCACACTGTAAGGATGTCATGGCAGGGAAGCCAAGGCCATAGGAGCTTGAAAGCTTACTTCCATCTTTCCAGGAAACAGCAATGAGTGAATGCTGCTTAGCTTTCTTTCCCCTTTTGTAGTCCAGGAGCCCCTACCAAAAAGTAGGTTCCATCCATAATTAAGGTACAACTTCCCACATTAGTGAGCAGTAGTCCCTCATAGACATTCTCAGAAGCTAGCCTTAATCTAGACATTGCCCCCACAGCACAGGTGTACCTGGAAGCTTGCCTCTTGGATGACTTTAGATTCCATCCAGTTGACAACACTAGACATTGCAGGTGGAATGGCTGGAGAAGACGGTCCAGTTCCCTTCCCCTCTTCAGGAGATTGAACCTTTCATCTTCAGGCCTCACCGCAGCTGGAGGCCTGAGGCCTGTAGTGAAGCCAGCAGGCTGAGGGCAGTGCAGGGAGAGTCAGCACCTTGGATTTTATTTCTGTATGCTCTGGGGACTGAGTCCAGGGTCTATGGGTGCAAAGCAAGTGCTCTACTGAGTTTTACCCACCTTGAATCCTTCACCATCAGGGCTGGGCTACCTCTGAGAGCCTTGGCAGGGCAGGGACCTTATCCTTCTATTTGGATACCAGGGCTCCTTGGTATCAAGACTTCTGTCACCTCCCTCTCTGACCCCACACTCCTTTTTAGATGTCACAAAGGATCTCCAAAGCCCCTGTTGGCCCCATTAGTCATGAGAGACATATATGCAGGTGAGGCCTCAGTCCCACTTCGTCTTCAGGGCTATCTTTGGTCTAAGCCCAAAGGCTGCACAGTCCAACAATAGACTGCCCTAAGGAGACACATAGACACATACTCTATCTGTAGGTTTAGGGAAGTTCTTCACCTGACTTTATGCTCCAGTCTCCTGCTGCATTGGACACCCTTCTGCCTGCCCAGAACCTACCCTGAAGTGACTACTCAAGTGTCCTATGAGACTTTTGTTGTGCTTTTAGCCTCCTCTCTGATTCCAAGGGCGGGGCATGTGCTCCTCCCCCCCCCCCTCCCGCTCTCATCTTCCAGTGCTTAGGGCTCTAGAGCATCAGCAGACACTGAGGGAGCCCTGACTGTTGACTCAGCACCTATGGCTCTTCAGCTGATGAGCTTTGGAGTGGAAAAGAGAAAACTGGCTAGTCACTGGTGCTGGTGCTGGTGCCAGGCTGGGGGAGCTGCAATGGTAGCAGCACCCAGCTGTCTGGAACAAACGGGGCGGGAGGGGAGAACCTGTGAGACGGCTGTGCCTCGGCCAGGGGCAGGACCCAAAGGCACACATGTTGCCTTAAGTGAGCCTTAGAGTCAGTTGGGCAGCAGGTAGGGAGCTGCACAGAGAGGAGCAATGGCAAAGATCACCTTCAGTGACTCAGGTGGACTCTGTCTGGAGCCAGTCGGACCATGCATGGCCAGCCTCAGAAAGCCTCCAGTGTGAGAGAAAAGTGGGACCTAGGTAGATCTCTCCCTGGCCAGAACCCCAGAGTGGAGTTTTGCTTTGGGGCAGGAGGTCAGTCCTGCAGTGAGTCTGGACTGGGCAGGGAGAAGACACCCCAGGGTGGGGTGGGGCAGGGCAGGGAATGGGTTCCTGAGTGAGGCAAGGGCCTAAGCCCAGGAGGTTAGGAAGTCCTGAGAGAATCATGGAGCTGTTTCAGGGGTCTGCATCCTTCAAGGGCTCACACAATCCTAAGGTGCCCTTCTGAGTCCTGAATCATTGCCCATCTCTATAGCATCCGCTCCCGGGTCCCTGGCTGCCCGTTTAGCCTACCCCAGCTGGGGAGAAGCACTTGGCAAAGGGATCCTGTGTTCTTGCCCTAGTGTTTCTCAACTTCTGCCCCCAAAATCTATTACTTTGCCGAAGTGTCTTTGAACCCCTAGACCCCATGTACCGCAGTGGGAGAGAGGAAAGGATGGAGGAGGAGCTGGAAGGACTTAGATTCCTGCAGAGAAATATTGTTGGTGATGATTTATTAGCCAGACAAGAACCAACAAACAAATTCTAACATCTGTTCTCACCGAACCATCCCTCAGACAATAGCAGCATTGGACTAGGGCCCAGATTCAAAGGCTTAGAGGGCCAAGGCTTCGTAAAGTCCAGTTTCTCTAGGAGGAAAAACAGAGCATAGGAGCAGATGGCTTCCCTTCATTGCGTTGGGTTCCTGGCAACTCTCAGGAGAGCCAGGGTGTGTGTCGCTATGATGAAGTCAATTCCACATGTGCTCCTCTGACCTCCAGGCTGCTTTGGAGCAGGAAGGCAGACTGGTTAAGGGGATGGGGAAAGTGGGGTGTAGAGAGGCCCGGGAAAGCAAGCAGGTTTCTTAGCTGAGGAAATCTCTTCTGTCTCTTGTGGAGAAGAGGGGATTCAGGGTGAGGACAGAGAACCCCGAACAGGGGTTTTAGTCCTTGACCTTGACCCAGACATTTTCCCTCTGTGGCTTCAGTTCATTATTTGCGTAATGAGGGAATTGGACTTAATTGATAAGGGCAAAAGAAATGCCGCTGTCTCTCCTCCTGCACCCACAGCAGACGTCACTCATCAGTCACGGCGCTCTTTTCTGCTGAGCTTTGGTGTGACCTTAATATCCTTTCCAATGCCACGCTCTAGGCAGCCGAGACCAATGGATTGGAGTTGGCATGCGAGATGACACCTCCTTGCCACCCGTTCAGCAGATGAAGGAGCTCAGCTCGCCTGTAGTCTATCCACCTGCCTTTCCTAAGGAAGGACCCAGGTGGGTGTGAAGGTCTCAGCACACAAAATACCCCAAACTAGCCTCTCTCAGGTCAGGTCTACCACCTAATGTTAAGGCCTGAGGGGAGCCTTGCCTGTTCTCTGTCCTGGAGCACCTGTCTATAAAGGGTATGCCTCCAGGGGAGGGGACTGGTGAGGAAGAAGGACTTGCTCTGCCATAGAGGTCTCAGAATGCAGCTCTGCAGACAGAAGGACAGCCCCAGGTCAGACCTTCTGCCTCTTTGGCTGATATGATGTCTCCAGGCGAAGGGTCTTAACCCTTTGTCCCCCAGAGAGGGGATTTAGACTCCCACCCATATCCACTCATTCCCTCTGCCTCTCCTCTTCTCCCTTCCCAGCCCCTTCCTACGCACCTGCTTTATGCCAAGCATCAGGCTAGTATTTGGAGATAGCTGAGAATCCCTTAGGGATGCCCCTGGTGAGTCGTGCTCAGTGGGGAAGGGGGAAGATAGAATCAAAAACAGGAAGAAAGGATGTCCCAGCTGGCTAGTGACCTAGCAAGTCTGTAAGGAGGTCAGGCCAGGGAAGGCTTTCCAGAGAGAAAGGCAAGTGGTCTTGAGGTGGGGTTAAGGGTTCCCAGGCAGCAGGCAGGTAAGCTTGTAAGAGCCGCTATAGGCAGGGCAGATGTGTGTAAATTAGAAGAGGCTTGGTGCCCTTGTTGAGTTTGGAGAAATGTGATGGGGGTGTTTGAAATGGGGTGACGAGGTGGGCCCTCACCTCCATATGGAATACCTGGGGGCCAGGCGGCTGCTTCAGAAAGCCCATCCTTGGTGGAAGAATGGGACAGAAGTGACAAGCCTGGTATGCAGGAGACCAGCTGAGAAGCTCTTTGAGAAACTGGAGTATAGCTCAATTGGTAAAATGCTTGAGTAGCATGCACATGCCTTGAGCTTGATCCCTAGCACTGTGTGAACCGCTGGGGAGCACACACTTGTAATCTCAGGATGCAGGAAGTAGATGTAGTAGGGCCAAGTTCAAGGTTCATCAGCTTCATGGAAATATGGAAGCTTGAGGCACACCCAACATCCTGCATTCTTTGGAAGGCTGAAATATATATCTGTAAGTGCTAAGCCAGCCTGGTCTACATAGTGATTTCTAGGCTAGCCAGGGCTACACAGTGAGACCCTGTCTCAAAAATAACACCAACAAAAAACATAGTTCTAACTGAGCGGTGGTGGTGCATA
>NW_023276806.1:67830769-67963269 GCF_003668045.3 Cricetulus griseus
AGTCCCAGTTCTCTCTCCCTCCCCTCCTCCCTTCGCCCACCCACTAAAAACCTATCCCACACCCTTTTTGCTCCACAGGGAGGGTGAGGCCTTTCCTGGGGATCTTCAAAGTCTGTCATATCATTTGGAGCAGGGCTTAGGCCCTCTCTCATGTGTCTAGGCTGATACATCCCTCTATGTGGAATGGGCTCCTAAAGTCCATTTGTATGCTAGGGATAAATACTGATCTACTACAAGAGGCCCCATAGATTTCCAAAGCCTCCTCACTGACACCCACGTGCAGGGGGTCTGGATGAGTCCTGTGCTGGTTTCCCAGCTATCAGTCTGGGGTCCATGAGCTCCGCCTTGTTCAGATCACCTGTTTCTGTGGGTTTCACCAGCCTGGTCTTGACTCTTTTGCTCATCACTCCTCCCTCTCTGCTACTGGATTGAGCAACCACATTTATAGAAGCTGGTAATTTAGGTTTTCTGAGTAAAGAATGCAATAGGAATAGATACTTATTCAAAGTATTCAAGAATTCCTTAACAAATTGTCCAATTATATAGATCCAATTCAGCTAAGAATAAATTATTTTTTAAATAAATTTAAAATCTGAATGTAAGAAAAATTATACTTTTTTCCTACTAATTGCTTTTATAAAACATATATATGTAAATAAAAGTAAGAAGACATCTTCATATTTTTTATATTATGTACACACACACTTTTTTTCTGTTCCTACATAGTATATGACATAAGTAGTCTTTCAGCCACTTCTTCTAAGAGGACACACTTCAGTTTTGTCGTTTTCCTTTTTCAGGTATGTCCTTTTTCTTCATCATCCCTAAGAGTAATTACTCTGATGACCATTTATCAGAGGCCCAAGTTCAATCTGTAAGACCTACTGAGATAGCAAATAATTCAGCCTCAGTGACTGTGTGTGTGGAAATGGGCTGTGTCCCAGATAAATGGTTCACCGGCCTCTGACATAGATTAGGCCATCATTCAAAATAACTACAGCTTTCTAGAACAAATACAAAATACAAGGAAACACGGGTTTACTTTAGCTGCTATTTACGCTTGAGTGCAGAGTCTTCCTTCTAGAAAGCTACAGTGTTATCAAAGTTGCATGGTACAAGCAAAGCAAAACAAACAAACAAACAAAACACAAGTAACCGGATGATGCAGACACTCCACAAATTTTATAAGATGCAAAAAATGTAATATGTACTTATATCTGATTTCTCTTTTACACTAGGGCATCTTGGAAATCTCTCTTGTTTCATTCTTAATGAAAACATGTAAATTATATTAAGCTGTTGGGCGTTGGTGGTGCAGGCCTTCATTCCCAGCACTTGAGAGGCAGAGGAAGGCAGATCTCTGGGAGTTCAAGGCCATCCTGGTCTCCAGAGTGAGTGCCAGAATAGGTTCCAAAGCTACACAAAGAAACCCTGTTTCGAAAAACCTATATATGCCAACCTGCAGACAAGAAAACTGTAACACGATAAATAAAAGACCCAGAGACAGATATTGGAGTTCAAGCTTCAAGCTGAAGATCAGAAAAGCAAAGCATCTGGGCACTAGCTCCTGTCTCTACCTCAGCTCAGACCAAAGGAGCAACCTCAAACTGCTCTCGACTTCACAGCTCCTCAGACTGCTATGCTCTCTTCAACATGGCTAGAGACTCCTGAGACTAGTATTAGAATGCCTTCTCCCATGCGATGCGGCTGGACAATGAATGCCAGCTCTGAGACCCTGTTCCTGTCTTAAATAACTTGCATGAGTCCTGGGATTAAAGGTGTGTGATCCCAAGTGCTAAGATCATCTTTATGTGATCTGTTTCTCTTTAGGACTGGTTATATTTCATGTTATCTGAGTGTGGCCTTGAACTAACAGAGATCCATCTACATCTTAATCCTGAGTCCCGGGATTAAAGGTGTGTGCTTAGCTTCTATGGCTTATGGCTGACTTTGCTTTCTGAATCCTCAAGTGAGCTTTAATAAATCATAATACATCACCTCAGAAAACCATTATAGACACATCTTTTTCCTCATTTAAATGGGCTCTATTTCCTTCCTAATATTTTCTAAACTGTTTTCTCATTTACTTTGCTATTAGAAAAAAGAAAAAAATGTTTTTAGAGAAGGGGGCCTGGCCTGTTGGCTACCCAGACAGACCCTCAGAGCATAAACTAGTTGCTAAATTCAACAGAATAGTCTCCCACTACTTACAGGTTCACAAAAAAAAATAATGTGTTATCACAGAAGAATATTCACCTGTAGAGAAGAGTTTCCTACTCACAAATTATACAAAGAATGAAATAGAGCAGAATGACTTTTTAAATGTATATAAACTAATTGCCAGTGAGGACATTCCTATAGTGGGATAAAAGAATGGAAGAGAGCCAACAAAATTTAGGACAAGAGTTACTAATTTAAAATATAGAATGATACCCATTTTCTGGTTAACCCTACCAGAATGACCACAATTTTTACCTCTCTTGGCTACAACAGACTTTGGCAGTTAAATCACTTAACCTCCTTTCCCAAAATTCGTCTTTGTCTGTATGTCATACCTTCTAGCTAGAGACTAGAAAACAGCCTGAAAGAGAAAGGAGTGGAAAATCTGATAAGGGATTTGGGGAAACAAGCTTTGCTTTCTCAATAAAGAGAATAACTGATATGGCATGTTAGCCTTTTTTTCTATTTTCTGATTATTTCTACTTGAATTTTTTTGCTGTGAATTATTTCAGACATACACAAAATTTAGACTATTATAATGGAAGACTTACATACTGTTTACATAATTTCAAAAACTTTGATAATTTCCCTCATTTTTCCCTTTTCTGGAGTATTTCAAGTGAGTCCATTCATAAATTTAGTGTCACAAATCTGTTAAATGAAGACTTTCTAGTCAACAGAAATACGATGCTCTTACATGTAACAAAACCAGTGATTTCTGAAAATTATCCAAGTATAAAAAGATTCCCTGATAATACTTTCCAAAATATTTACTTGTTTCCAAATAATAATGATAAAAATCTACATATTATAGCATGTTACTGTGTTTTTCAAGTTGTTTTTTTTTTAATCTATAAGACTTCCTTTGTATCTAACCAATTGCTTATTTGTGTCATTATTTGTTTTTCTACTTCTTGAAGTGAGAAATTTCTCAAAAGCAGGATGCAAACATTTCATGAAACTGCCCTAACAATTTCCCAAAACAGTTTTGTACTCAATACAGAAAACCAATCCAGGATGGCAATCTCTCTTTCTTGAGAGCTGTAGATGGAATTCAACTTCAGAATTCTGAAGGCTGAATATTCTGATAGTCAACTTGGGTTCTATCAAACTAACAGTCATACATGAAGGAAGACTAAAGATGACTTAGTTCAATAAATTGGAAGACATTTATATCATACACATTTCTTGGAAATCAATAGAATCTGGGCATTACCAAACCAAGAAGCAGAAAGCAGAGAACCCAAGACAGCATAATTCCTTTAATGATGGCCACAAGCCACATACAAAACCAAACTATCAGACCAGCTGCAGTGAAGGAAGAATGGAGGCCAACCAAAATGTTTCCTATTTCAAGTAGTATTACTTCTTTTCTTTTTCAATTTCATATAATAGGAACTGGACACTTGATAAACTGTATTTACTACAGCCCTTGCCAACAGCCTTTTTATTTAGAACCCACAATGAAACCATTTGTAGAAGAGAGATGCAGAAACACAGGCTTCTAAATAACAACAACAACAGTATCAGTAGCCATGATTTACCTGCAACTCCCACCCTTCCCAAGTCCCATGGCTGGCTTTCTACTAGAATACATTTGTCTCATATCATGAGCTAAATCCTTTCTATATGAATTATGTGGTTTGTTACTATTTTTTTGATCTCATCTTGAATGATTCATGAATACTTTAGGATAAAAAAGAAGAGGTGATCAATCATTTTAATGCTACAACAATGGCCACTATTTACATAGTAAATATAATGTAAACACTGATGTTCAATTTAATTGAGATTGTGAGATACATATGATAGGAGGAAATGGGAAGCTGAGTGTGAGAAACACGGCAACAAAGAGTGATACATTCTTGATGTCTGTAAGAGAAAGTCTATATATATTTTAAAGTTGATTTTTTTAAAATAGCAATGTTAGCACATTGGGTTTTGTTTTGTTTTTGATAAAGGGTCTCAGCATATAGCCTTGATGACCTATAACTTGCTATGTAGACAATGCTGGCCTCCAACTCAAAGAGATCACATGCCTTTGCCTCCTGCTGGGATTAAAGTCATGTGCCACCATGCCTGGAAAACGCATACTATTATAGAAGGCATTATGACAGTCTCTAAAGAGTGGGTTAAGGAGTGAACAAAAGATTACTTTTTGGTTGTAAAGAGCCTTTCAGGAGCATTATGTATTTCAGGTAGATAATGTCTTACTTCATGAATAATAAAATGTTTTTCATTAAAAACAATTAGTATTCTGTTTTCATATCCATTTTGCTAGCCTGTGTCTTTTTATAGGTGAGTTAAGACCATTGATATTGAGGGATATTAATGACCATTGATTGTTGTTTTTTGTTTGTTTTGGATTTGTTTTTGGTAGTGGTATTGTGTGTGAGTTTTTCCACTGTTTCTGTGATTACCTATTGCTTATGTTCTGGTGAGTGTAGTTAACTTTACCTTGGGTTGGAATGTTGGAGTTTTCCTTCTAAAACTTTCTGTAGGGCTAGATTTGTAGATATGTATTGTGTAAATCTGGTTTTGTCATGGAATATCTTGTTTTCTCCTTCTATAGTAATTGAGAGTTTTGTTGGTTATAGTAGTCAGGGCTGTAATCTGTTGTCTCTTAGTATTTGTAGAACATCTATCCAGGACCTTCTGGCTTTCAGAGTTTCATCACAGGGAAAATCCATCAAAATGAAGTCTCAATTCTCAACATCTATGCACCAAATACAAAGGCACCCACATTCTTTAAACATTACTAAAACTCAAATTACACATTAAACCCACACACTTATAGTGAGAGACTTCAACATTCCACTCTCACAACTGGATAGGACCACCAGACAGAAACAACAAAGGAACTAACAAAGTTATGACCCAATTGGGTTTAACAGACATCTATAGAACATTCCATACAAACACAAAAGAATATACCTTCTTCTCAACACCACATGGAACCTTCTCTAAAATCGACCACATACTTGGCAATAAAGCAAACCTTAAATACAAAAAAAATTAGAATAACCCCTGTATCATATCAGAACACCACAGCTTAAAATTAGAATTCAGCAACAGCACAAACTGCAGAAACCCCACAAACTAATGGAAATTGAACAATGCTCACCTGCATCACTCCTGAGTAAAGGAAGAAATGAAGAAAGCAATGAAAGACTTCCTACAATTCAATGAAAATGAAGGCACAACATACCCAAACCTATGGGACACTCTGAAGGCAGTGCTAAAACTTTAGCACTAAGTGCCCACAAGAAGAAACTGGAGAATAGCCACACTAGAGAGTTAGCAGCACAACTGAAAGCTCTAGAACAGAAAGAAGCAAACTCACCCAGGAGAAGAAGACACCAGGAAATACTCAAATTGAGAGCTGAAATCAATAAAATAGAAACTAAGAAAACAATAAAAAGAATCAATGAAACAAAGAGTTGGTTCTTTGAAAAAAATCAACAAGATAGATAAACCATTACCCAACCTAACCAAAAGGCAGAGAACATGCAAATTAACAAAATCAGAAATGAAAAGGAGAATATAACAACAGACACTAGGGAAATCCAGAGAATCATCAGGTCATACTTTAAAAATCTATGCTCCACAAAATAAGAAAATTTAAACCAGGAATTGGTGGCACATGCCTTTAATCCCAGCACTCAGGAGGCAGATGCAGGCGAACCTCTGTGAGTTTGAGGCCAGCCTGGTCTACAGAGCAAGTTCCAGGACATGCTCCAAAACAATATAGAGAAACCTTGTCTCAAAAAACAAAAACAAACAAAACAACAAAAATGGAAAATTTAAAGGAAACGGACAATTTTCTGGATAGATATCACTTACCAAAATTAAATAAAAAACAGATAAACAATTTAAATAGACCTACAATCCCTAATGAAATAGAAGCAGTCATCAAAAGTCTCTTAACCAAATTAAGGCCAGGACCAGATGGTTTCAGTGCAGAATTCTACCAGAAATTCAAAGAACAGCTAATACCAATACTCCTCAAACTGTTCCACACAATAGAAATAGAAGGATCATTAACAAAACTCTTTTTAAGAGGCTACAATTACCTTGGTAGCCAAACGACACTAATACACAACTCAGATAGAGAACTACAGACCAATCTCCCTCATGAACATTGATGGAAAAAATACTCAATAAAATGCTGGCAAATCATATCCAAGAACACATCAGAAAAATCACACACCATGATCAAGCAGTCTTCATCCCTGGGATGCAGGGATGGTTCAACATATGAAAATCCATCAATGAAATCCACCACGTAAACAATCTGAAAAGGAAAAACCATTTGATCATCTCCCTAGATGCTGAAAAAGCCTTTGACAAAAACCTAACACCCCTTCATGATAAAGGTCTTAGAGAGATTAGGGATAACAGCAACATACCTAAACATAATAAAGGCAATATACAGCAAACCAGCAGCCAACATCAAACTAAATGGAGAGAAACACAACTCGATTACTCTAAAATCAGGAACAAGACAAGGTTGTCCACTCTCTCCATATCGTTTCAATATTGTCCTTGAAGTTCTTGCTAGAGCAATAAAGCAACAAAAGGATATCCAGGGAATACAAATTGGAAAGGAAGTAAAACTGTCACTATTTGCAGATGATATGATAGTCTACATAAGTGACCCAAAGAATTCTACCAGGGAACTCCTAAAACTGATGAACACTTTCAGAAGAGTGGCAGGATACAAGATTAATGCAAAAAAAAAAATCAGTAGCCATAACATATATAGACAATAAAGGTGCTGAGAAAGAAATAAAAAAAAAAACATTACCCTTTACAATAGCCACAAACAACATAAAATATCTTGGGGTAACTCTAATCAAACAGGTGAAAGACCTGTATGACAAGAGCTTTGGGTCATTAAAAAGAAATTTAAAATGATACCAGAAAATGGAAAGATCTCCCATGCTCTTGGATAGGTAGGATCAACACAGTAAAAATGGCAATCTTACCAAAACCAATCTACAGATTCAATGCAATCCCTATCAAAATCCCAGCATAATTCTTCACAGACCTTAAAGGAACAATAATACACAACTTTATATGGAAAAACAAAAGACCCAGGATAGCCAAAACAACCTGTAAAAAATAGGAACTTCAGGAGGCATCACTATCCCTGATTTCAAACTGTACTATAGAGCTATAGTAATGAAAATAGGTTGGTATTGGCACAAAAACCAACTGGTAGACCAAGGGAACAGAATTGAAGACCCTGATATTAACCCACACACCTATGAACACCTGATCTTTGACAAAGAAGCTAAAACTATGCATGGAAAAAATTATCTTCAACAAATGGTGCTGGCACAACTGGATGCTGACATGTAGAAGATTGCAGATAGATCCATATCTATCGCCATGCACAAAACTTAAGTCCAAATGGATCAAAGACCTCAACATAACTACAGCCATACTGAACCTCTTAGAAGAGAAAGTGTGAGGAACCCTTGAACGAATTGGTACAGGAGACTGCTTCCTGAACATAACCTCAGTAGCACAGACACTGAGATCAACATTTAATAAATGGGATCTCCTGAAAGTGAGAAGCTTCTGTAAGGCAAAGGACATAGTCAATAAGACAAAACGGCAGCCGACAGAATGGGAAAAGATCTTCACTAAGCCCACATCAGACTCATTTCCAAAATATACAAATAACTCAAGAAGGTAGTCACCAAAACAACAAATAATTCAATTAAAAAGTGGGGTACAGAACTAAACAGAGAATTTTCAATAGAGGAATTTAAAATGGCTGAAAGACACATAAGAAAGTGCTCAACATCCTTAGCCATCAGGGAAATGCAAATCAAAACAACTCTGAGATACCATCTTACATCCTTAAAATGGCTAGAATCAAAAACAACTAATGACAGTTTATGCTGGAGAGGATGTAGAGAAAGGGGAATGATTCTCCATTGCTGGTTGGAATGAAAAGTTGTACAGCCACTTTGGAAATCAGTATGGCTGTTTCTCAGGAAAATGAGAACCAGTTTACCTCAGGATCCTGCAATTCCACTCTTAGACATATATCCAAAGGATGCACATTCATACAATAAGGACATCTCTTCAACTATGTTCATAGCAGCATTGTTTGTAATACCAAGAACCTGGAAGCAACCAAATGCCCCTGAACTGAAGAATGGATACAGAAAATGTGGTACATTTACAAAATGTAGCACTACTCAGCTTAAAAAAAAATTGGAATCTTGAATTTTGCAGGCAAATGGATGGACTATAAGAAACCATCCTAAGTGAGATAATCCAGTCATAGAAAGACAAACATGGTATGTACTCAATCACACATGGATTTTACACTTAGAGCAAAGGATTACCAGCCTAGAATCTACACCTCTAGAGAAGCAAGGAAACAAGGAGGACCCTAAGAGAGACATTCATGGTCCCACAGAGAAGGGGAAAGGGACAAGAGCCCTTGAATAAACTGGGGGCATAGGGGGAAGGGAATGGGAGGTAGGAGAAATAGAAGGTGAGAAGAGGAGGGGGGAGGAGAACATGAGGAATTGGGAAGATTGAGTGGGGAGAGGAATAGAGGAGAACAAGAAAAGAGACACATCAATAGAGGGAGCCACTATAGGTTTAAAGAGAAATCTGGCACTAGGGTATTGTACAGAGATCCACAAGGATGATCCCAACTAGGAACCTAAGCAATTGTAGAGAGGCTACCTTAAATTTCCCCTACTCTCTCAGCCTAGGCACAAGGGAGAGGGCCTACACTCTGACCCAAATGATATGACAGACTTTAAAGATCCCCCATGGTAGACCTCAACCTCCCAGAGGAGCAGAAGGGGGCTGGGAAGGGGGGGTCGGTGAAAGGCAGGGGAGGAGGGGACGGAGAGGGAACTGAGATTGACATGTAAAACAAACTTGTTTCTAATTTAAATTAAAAAAAATAAAAATGCCCATCCCCTATAATGAGAATGATGACTACCCTAAGTGCCATCCTAGAGCCTTCATCCAGCAGCTGGTGGAAGCAGAAGCAGAGATCCACAGCTAAGCAGGGAGCCCAACTCCTGGTATCCAGTTTCAGAGAGGGAGGAGTGACCAACAAAGGGGTCAAGACCAAGGTGGGAAAACCTGAAGAAAAAGCTGACTTGAGAAAGTGGGAACTCATGGACTCCAGTCTGATAGCTGAGGAACCAACATAGGACTCAACCAGGCTGGGTGAACAGCCTTCATCCAGTAGCTGACGGGAGCAGAAGCAGGCACCCACAGCTAAGCACTAAACCATACTCCTGGAATCCAGTTGTAGAAAGGGAGGAGGGATAAGCAAAGCAGTCAAGACCATGCTGGAGAAACCTACAGAACCAGCTGACCTGACCTAGTGAGAGCACATGGACCCCAGTCATAAAGCTGGGGAACCATCATTGAACTGAACCATACCCTCTGAATGTGGTTGCCAGTTAGTCCTTAGTGCAGGACTTTGGGAGCCCACTCCCTATGGAGGAATACTATTTCAGCCCAGATACACAGAGCAGGGACTAGGCCCTCCCCCAAATGTTGTGACAGACTTTCTGATCCCCCACAGAAGGCCTCACCATCCTTGAGGAGGGGATAGGGGGGTGGGTTGGCGTTTGGTAGGGTATGGGAGGATGGGACGGAAAGGGAATGGGGAGATTGATACATGAAATGATTGTTTCTAAATAAAAAAGGAAATGAAAAATAGTAAAGGAAAAGAAAAAAACGAAGACACCAAGTTTTAAAATATATAAAATATATGTGCAAACTAGCTGGGGAGGTACTTCAGTGATAGTAGTGCATGCTTAGCACACATGCAGCCTTAGATTCTATGCCCAACCCCAAAGAGAATACATGAGTAGAGAAAAACTAAACCCAAACATTATGGGTTTTCACAGCCCCTACACATATTTTCTGTCAGGTATTGAAGTGTTAAGCAACAAAGGGGAGGGAGGGAGGGGGGGAGGGAGGAGGGAGAGGGAGGGAGGGAGAGGGAGGGAGGGAGGGAGGGAGGGAGGGAGGGAGGGAGGGAAATGTGATCTAGAAAAAAAATGTCAAAAGGAGGGAAAAGCTGACCTTATTGAGAAGCACTAATTTAATGAGGAAACTCACCAAAACACACTGCCAAGCCTTGGTCACATCCCTTAGGCTATGCAAAGTCCCCACACCAGTCTTTCTACCCCACTGCCTGGAAGTACTTGCTGGACTTGAGGGCTTAGGTGGTATAATTTCAGATGCTGGTGTATAAATACCAGCACTCTTTCACCTTCAGAGAAGACATATCTGTGACCTGTTGTAACCTTTCCCTGCATTGAATCCATACTGCTGGACTCACTGTATTTACCTGAGAATTTTCCAACTCCCCTGCTGGAGACAGCTGAATTACTTAGACAATCTGTGCTTAAATCTAAACCCTTGTTTCAGCATTTCCATCCAGAGAAACAAAGGAAAAAAGGATTGTACATTATGTACTTTACACACCTTATATCTCATTAAATCCTTGCAACAATAATGTAGTTACAGATTATTAAGAGAGACCAACTCAGACAAGTTTGCTTATGGTCTCACCACCAGTATGTGAATCTGTAAATGCAGTGAAGTTACGAGAAGTACTAGGCATTAACACTGAATGAATTCCCACAAGCCCCTTTCCAAGGCAATCTCTCCCTGAAAGTACTGCAAGCACTGCTATCCAAAATATTTAGAATATCTATAACCCCTCCTTTCCTTCCCTCCCCTCACCTATTCAATGGAAGTTATATAAGACCAAGGGCTGGTGTCCTAGTTGGTATATGCCTTGAACTGTGTGAACATTTGAGTGTTAAGTGAGAGATTTAGCTTCAATATCAGATGTACTGGCTTTATTAACTAACCCTGCATCTTTTCTCCATGGTGGCAACTCCATTCACTTTACTGACTCTGTAAGAATCCTGTTCCTTTGCTATGCCATCACACCTTGCGTACAGTCTTCTCAATGCCATTCCCGCCACCAGGAATGAGATTTCCTTAGACAGCCCTCACCACTGATACTTCACTTCACTTAGGTCTCTTCTGCTTGGTATACTGCTGAAGAGGCATCACTGCTGTATCTGTCTCCTTGCAATTATTATTACAGAACATGTGCTCTTATTTGTGTATGTACCCCACTAGACCTAAGCTCAACGGCAGAAGAATGTTGTTCATTTCCCTTTCCTAGAAAAGTATGTACACTAAAAATAGAACGCCAGGTATATAGCAGATATTAAACAAATTTTGTCACATGAATAAATGGTAATATCAGTTAATACTATCATGAAATCAAAACTTCTGTGAAATGATTTAAAGTTTTCTGAAATCTTCAAAAAGCACCAACAAAAAAAAAAAATGAAATGAGGAAGACTTGGTACCGTAACTATTGTCCAATAAAAGGGCTTCTATTTTGAGTTCATTGATAAAGATACAGAACATACACAGTATATCTACTTTCTATCACTGTTTCTACTCCAGTTCTCTTCTGTGTAGTTCATGGAAATCTTAGCTACAAAACTTCCATTAATTAACATTAATTGACCATCCTGTTAGTTTAGCTCATTTTTCCAAACTTAGCTGTTAATTTTCAACAGTTTCTTAAAGAACAAATGATAAAGTCCACCTTCTAAATGGCATGCTCTTAGGGATCGTATAGGGTACTGTCACTCTCATCTCCCTCTTGGAGCTTGATTGATTACTCCTTTTTCTTTTGTTCATTAATCTCGTCACCTTATCTTTTATACCACTTCATTTTAGCAGAAAGGTAATAATAAAACCCTCATCCATTATCCTTTTACTCATCTAGTCAAGCGGAAATGGTTAATAACATGCTACAAATTGAACTTCAATCACCTCATTTTCTCCTTTGTTGAATACACATTAAAATATATTCCAAAAGTGCAATTTGTTTTACAGGAGAATTTGTGTTATATTGCTACAGACAACTGAAATTAAGTGTTTCTCAGTTTGGTTATTAAATATATCCAAGTGCTCTTTTATCGATAATACTAAAACATTAACTCATTTTATTAGGGTGTAATAAGACCAGAGCCTTATCTCCTAGAGCACAAAGACATCTAGACTACCTAATAGTATGTGTTATATGATGGGTCATTTATCTTTTTACAAAAATACTAGTGATAATTTATGAATTGGTACATCATTACAGATGAAATTGCTCTCTATTTTTAAAAGTTAATTTGTTTACATGCAGCCTTATCTTGAAATGCAAGCTCTATTAGTGAAGAGGTCTTTAACTGTCATAGAAAACAGTGAGAGAAGAATGGGCATATACATAAAGTAGAAAGACATGATGATTTAAGATTTTAAAACCATAACCTCTGAAAGGCATACATTTATATATAATTAGACTATGATTCTCAAAAGCAAAATAGAAAAATGACTACTTAAGTCACATTAAATTTATACATATCACAACAAATAGTGGCCAAACTAGGTTCTTAAACATGGTGCTGAAAATACTGTAGAAAAAGGAACTATCACATTGCAAAGATGAATTTCCACTAATGTGGGAGAATGCCTTTTTTTAATATTAAGAGAGAGGGTCTTTAATTAGACTGATCTTCCTGCCTTGAACCTTGACCTCTTGAATGCTGGTATTACAGGCATGTACCATTACACCTATTTCAGTATCTTTTATCTATTTGTAAATAGACAAGCATGTTCACCAGCCTAATAAGAAGTAAAGTCAGGGCAAGTATCAGACAACATCACAAAATAACAAAGGCTCACTGGAAACTATATCTGACACTGTGGCCTGGGGGTGAGGTTGGAGGGCTCTCTAACTCCTGTACTACTTATTTAAAAAATCCATCTTCACTGAAAAAATGCTTATGCACTTTTTGTGTTCCTTTTATCCCTCAGATTAATTCACTGTAAATTATGCATAGATAACCTGAGATAATTACAGTTACTAAATTATATAAGGTAATTCACTCAGGTTGCTATTTTCCAGGAGGAACAGATACTATGCAAAATTTATCCATTTCCAATAACATTAGTTTTAAAACTTTGCACTACAGAATCCAGTGTTGCAATGAATGCATGACTCTACCCTCTCTTCAACATGGGTTGACTTACTTTTTTCTTGCATAAAAGGTTTTCGAGCTAACTGCTACATCAGACACAAATTAGACAAATCACAATTACATTATTTATACCTTCCATGAGTAATCCTTGCTTGATATTAATTGTGAAAAAACCTAATGTTACAGTAACAATATCCTAAAAATAGCTTTGTATATGGCAGGAGTTGTAGTTTTGACTGCTTTAGGTGTGTGTGTGTGTGTGTGTGTGTGTGTGTGTGTGTGTGTGTGTGTGTGTGTGTGCACGCTGCATTGAATCCAAGGCCTCCTGCATTCCAAGCTGGTACTCTTACAACTCAGCTGTATATGGGCCCCTACCCACACCGACGAGACTTAAGTAATTAAATATTTAATCCTTGCAAAGAAGCGGGTAATGTGTCCTTAAAAGGAGTATGGGAAATTAGTACTTTGACACCAGCATATAAAAAGTGAAATCTGTAAATAGGCCTTATATGAACAATAGTTTTTATTTCTATTTTTAAACATCCTAGTTTTGTATCAGATGCCAATGACTGTAAGGAAACAAGTTCACCCATGGAATGAGTGTCCTGCTCAATTGGTTGCTTCATGAGACCTCCAGCTGTGGCAGAGGTTTTCTTTCAGTGCCAACAAAGTCACTTCATTAACACTGTGAAGAACGGGAGAAATGCTTATTTCTTTTTAGAAATCACTGTGTAATGTAAGTAAAGGTAAACAGCAATTTGTGAGCAGTTAAGATGGTTTATAGTCTGCATTTTAACATAGACATATTAGACATAATAGTTGCAAGTCTGTATTTTCCTGATCCTTTCCCCATGTATTTATCTACCTGTTCAAATGTTAAACTTACGATTCTCACTATGTATTTGTTCTTTCCAATGTTCACATAAACTCATCAGGTGAAAAAGCACTCATTTTAATGTACACAAGAACAAGAATTCTCAAGCTATTGATTAGAGAAAAAGATACTAATAAAGTTTTCTTAATTCTTGGGTAATACCTTTCTCAATACCTTGAGAAATATTTTTTAAATACAATTAAAACTCTTAAAGATAAAAACAGGACCAGTGAAAAGTTTAAACAAGTAAAGGCACTTGCTGCCAAATCTGATGACCTGGTTTTTATCACTAGAACCACATAGTGGAAGGAGAGAACTGACACCCTCAAGTTGTCCCTGACCTTCACACACTTGCTGAGTCACAGCCACAAATCCAAACAAAGAAGTAAATGTTAAAAAAAAGAAAAGAAAAGAAAAGAAAAACTGTTTTAAGATAGAAGATACTTTCAACTTATCAGTTTCCCTATCTCAATGTTTCCTAAACAACCCCAAAGAAACCAGTGAAACATGAACTTTCCTAAGATCCTTTAAAAAAAATAATAAGGTTTTACTATGTAGCCCAGGCTGACCTTGAACTTGGGATCCTCCTGCCAGGATGCTTAGAACATAGACAACCACCACCACACCCAGCAAAATACACTCTCATTATGACAAGGTGTTGCTGACCAGTAAATCTTAGAGGTCTGTCTATACTTCCCAGTTTGCCCACACAAGATTGCCATTACAAACCAGTCTTTAAGACTAATGCAGATAAACAGAGAACATGCCTCTAGGTGGATTTTCCAATGTGTGGTACATATCACTATTTTACAGATCATTTAGTGTGTACTGCCACTTAGCATGTATGTATGTATGTATGTGTGTGTGTGTATGTATGTATGTGTGTGTGTGTGTATGTATGTATGTGTGTGTGTGTGTGTGTGTGTGTGTATGTATGTATGTATGTGTGTGTGTATGTATGTATGTATGTGTGTGTGTATGTATGTATGTGTGTGTGTGTATGTATGTGTGTGTGTGTGTATGTATGTATGTATGTGTGTGTGTGTGTGTGTGTGTGTGTGTGTGTATGTATGTATGTATGTATGTATGTATGTATGTATGTATGTACACACACATATATTGCAGAATACAAAAAGAAAAAAGGAAGAAAGGAAGGAAGGAGGGCAGGAAGGGAGGAGGTGAGATGATAAGAGAGAAGAGAGGGAAGGGAGAGGGGAGAGAGGAGGGTTATAAAGTATAGAAATAAGACTTCTTAAAACACATGCACACTAGTTTCTTCAACAAATCAAAAAGGCTTAAGGGACAAAATAACAGATGCAACAAGAAGTGCTGGACTAGGTCCAACTCTGAGTGAACTACTTATAAGGGATATTTCTGAGACATTCAAATATTGTCTAAGTATGGCATAGTATTAGGGAATACTGCTTTTTATTAGCCGATTGTTATTTTGTTCTATGATATAAAACATAATTCAGATTAAAAAAATACAAAAGTATTTAGTGAAGCAAGTTACTCAATAATTTTCAGTTTTTTAATTGTGGTAGAAACCACTTGTGAATTGTAATGACTCTGGGATATAGAAGTGGCTTCTGGGATAATGTTTTATTTCCTATTCTAGTTGCTGATGTCATGGGCTCTCCTTTCTGCAAAAATCAATGAACTGTATGATCATACACAGTTTCATGATTCATTAAATTTCAGTGAAGGCTGAAACAGGCTACTCCTGAGAGGCTAAGGCAGAGAGACTGCTTGAACCATGAGTAAAAGCCACCCTTGAAAACACAACTTACCTTAAAATAAAATCTAAATTTTACTGGCATTATATAATAATTAACAAAATTATTTAATTTAAAGACTCTGAAGAAAATTACTTGGATTCAAATTTTGGCTTTATCACAGGTTATTCTAACTATAAGAATGGTAACAATAGTTCAGTGCCTTAGTTTCTCATCCATGGAACCTTAGACATAATTCTTTTTTGTATAATAATAACCCAATTTTCTCATTTGTGCTATTCTAGGATATTTCCCCCCTCCCTCCCTGCTGTGTTTACCCTCTTTATTCAATCCAAAATAGCATTCTAATTTCCACCCCTAAAAAATAAAAACACTTGAAGCCCAGGACAGAAGTTTTAAACTAAAATGAAGACCAAGTTTTTGCAAGCACTACAGAACATTCACAGAATTAAATTAGTTGTAAATGTCCCTTGAAGAACACACTATTTGGAGTTACTGTAGCCCAAGTCTCGCCCAGAAGAGTACAGCCCAAAATATCCTACGCTGATTGATTTGAAGTACCACTGTAAGTTGGCAGAGCAAATTCTGAGGTACAGCTATCAAAAGGTTCCTCATAGAAGACTCTGCAAGATTGCCTCATCAATTCTGAAATTATATTTTATCAGAAATGGAATTCTAGAAATATATTTTATAATTTCAGATCATAGTACAGTATCAGCAATGGTATTTGGACATTTATATATGTTTAAAATATTGTTTAAGAGTTTTTTGTTTGATAATTTATCCTTAATTTTGATGTTTTTTTAAAATTTATTTGAGAAATTGCTTATATAGCCCATGTTGGTCTTGAACTCGCTACATACCCAAATCTGGTCTTGGATCATTATCCTCCTGTGTCCACCTCCTAGATGCTGGGATTACAAGATTATAAGTCACCATGTCTGACTATGTCCATTCTGTCTAAATTTTTATGTCCTCTCTATTATAATAAACAGATTTAAAATAAATCATTGCTAACATTGCTAAAATCACTTTTTATTACATATTTTAATACTTTAAAAATATCACAAAATAATTTAATAAAATGCTCAATATAATTCCTATATTTTAGGAGTAGGTTATCATGTTGCTAAATATTATGCTGGTAAAAAACATAGATCTGAGACAAGTTGTGGCTTACACAAATTAGCCTGTGTTACTTTTTGTACATGAAAAGTATCTCAACAAAAAAACTATAAAAATGGTTATGAAAAAATATTTAATAAGGATAGCAATGCATGAATTCTTTAAAGAGTTTTTAAATGTTGCTGTTATCTAATTCAGTGATATGCATGTTTCATATGAGTAGTTGCAAGGAAAAAAAAGCTACAAAAACTAGGATGAAGAGCTGCATGTCAACAAATCCACTTTAACGAACTAGTCATTAGATGCTTAGAAAACTCAAAATGCTTAGAAACTAGTCATTGTAAACTCAAAATTTAACCTATGTTGATGTCCTAAAGGTTCTAATCATATGGATATAATATTAAATGCAGTATTTTTTTCTAATTTTCAGTGTGGATTTACATGCCTAAGATAGCCTTAGCCATTAGTTCCACCACTTCCTCTCCTATGAGTTCCCCACTCACCACAAGGTCTTTTGGGGGGAGGTAACTGACTGGTTGGCATGCCTTTTGTAAAAGGTGCAATTTTCAAAAATGGAAATTAGTTCTCTCAGGACATTAGTATCTACAGCTGTGAAACTATAACACCGTTAATAATAACTGAAATAAGTTACCATGTAAAACTCTTAGCAGATCATGTGCTATAAATGGTACTTCATTTTTTTTTTTTATCTGTATGGGTAAATATGTGTGCATTCACATCTGGAGTCCACAGGAAAACCTTGGGTGTCGTCCTCAGGAATGCCATCAATCTCCTATGAGGCAGGGTCTATAACTGGCCTGGAACTTCACAATTAAGCTATGTAGGCTGGCCAATGAGCCCAATGGATCCTTCTATCTCTGCCTCCCTGGCAGTGGGATCCCAAATGTGTACTGCAATGTCTGCATTATAAGGGTCTTTTATTGTTCCTGCAATTATATTTTCCTTCATTTGAGATAAATTCATTACGCATTTACCGTCTACCAAACTAAACATGAGAAATTTGACTGATGACTTACACAGAGTAATATTAAACATGATTTTAACCATTTTCTCATCATGACAAAAGATAATAATGGATTTGTTTTCTGAAGCTAAAGAGAGGAAAATGTAGTTATTATAAATGTATAGATTCATAAGGCAATGGTGATGATGGCTGGTTCCAGTCTTTTAACACCTAGCGATTAATGTTTTTCAAGACAAATCCAGGAAGTTCAATGTGTGCTTAGTGGCATGCATGAAACCTGGGATTTAGTCTCCAGCATGAGAAATGCATATGTGAACATACATATCCAAATCCAGAAAAATAGTAATTTACACTAGTCCAAATCTTAAAGAGTTATTATCCTATATAGCTACAAACTTGGTGACATATCCATAATTATATCATTTTTGGAGTATCATAGAAAACGTCAAATAAATTGAAGTTACCAGGATATTTAAAAATCAGGCCAAAATATTTCTATTCTGTATCTCACTGTGAAAGAAAAACAATGTAGATAAATTGTTGTCTGTATAACCAAAACACAAAGTACCCCAAAGCCAATAATTTTCCCTTCTAAACTGGAAGAAATATTTATTAATTCAAGGAGCTTTACTAATTAAGTAAATTTCCATCTTTTCTACATGTAATTTCATTCAAGCTTCCCCTCTTTCCACCAATTAACAACCCTGCCAAATGTTTGGATTTGAAAAGGCCACAGTTTTATACACAATTAACAGTCAAATTCTAACACAAATTACATGTCATTCTTATCTCTGTGTACACATTGAACTCCTATATCTTGTTGCCAGCAGGCAGCTTGCACCAGGGAATACATCCTGAATTTGTTTAATGTCTAGGAATAGCATTTCACACTTACAAAGGAGATACAATCCATGGCTCCCTATGGGAAGTGAAATTGCCTTGCACTCTCCTTTGTATTTTGGTTAAATAGTTTAGAAAGTGGTTTACTATTCATTTATATCCTATCAACTATTTCTATAAAGCACAACAAGAAAAGTGATCTTTATTTTCCTTTAAAATTTTCAGTATGGTCACAGAAACCAGACACCTGGATGGAAACATTTTCTGAAGTACAAATTAGTGACCTGTCATTCTGCACATTTCATCAACAGAGAAAAATTTAAAACTGGATCAATTCTAGAAACTTAGATAAACTGTGTAGATTTACACAGAAGATTTACACTTCTTTCCTAGGAAGTGTTTGCAATACTGCAAAAAATCAGCCCCATATTGAGAAAATGCAAAACAATCACCACACCCAGATGGTCAGGTGCACCCTAATCTGACATTTTATCACTACTTTCTTTATACTAAAAAGGCACATGAAAGTAACTTCTATATAATGTAGTAATATATGGATATCCTATGAGTTAAAGGCATAAAAGAGAGCAAACAAATTATATTTTCTCCAAATACAAAGAACACTCTCAAATTAATGTTTTAAATAAATATTTTGATTGTGTTATTTAGCAACTTAATGCCCTTCAGGGGCCCTTTTATGATTGAAATTGTCTCAGTTTCTCAAACTAAGACTTATCTACCTACTTAGCTTTAACCCTGCCAACTTCTCCATACTTCAAGATCTAATTATTCTTGCCAAGTTCTCTGTAATCAGTATCATTTCTTATATCTGGAACATACTTTCAACCATTTATCTAGTACAGCCCTACTCATTCTTCAAATCACACCTGAAATCCCATTCTTTCAATGATGCCTTCTGCAAACTCCCGTCTATCTTCCAAAACTACACAAGGAGTTTGGACGTATGTTTCCATATCACCTCATTCTCCCAACCATAGCATTTATTACAGAATTGTTAACTCGCTTGTTCTCCCACTGCTAAAATGTAAGCTCTGAGAACATGGTTGAGGAAGCCCGTGTCTGCCTTACTTATTGTTGAGTTCTCAACAGGACAGACAAGACAGTCATTTGATTTCTAAAACTGGGTTTTAATGTGCCACATCAAAGCAGAGCTCCTCTTCCATTATTACAAACCACTTCTATATGAATAAAATTTCTCCTCATAGCCAATAAATACATAAACAAATCTCAAGAAACTGTGACATGTTTGGACACTATATTCAACTTGGTGGAACAGCAGAAAAAGTAGGAATCAGAGATCAGACCTGATGTCGTTGGAACTGCTCTGCCCACATCTGTGTAGGTAAGGAAGTACCTACCCTTACTAAGCCTCAATTTTCAATTTTCAACTTGTAAAACAGGAAGTATTAATGAGTGCCCCACAGATTGTGAATAATTGTGAAGTATCAATGAAATTAAGCCTGTAAAAGCCCAATTTATAAACCATGAATCATATCAGACTAGGAGAATCAGTTAACATTTTTTATTATTAATACCATAATTAAAGTAATCACAGATAAAAAGTGATACTGAAAGATTTTGTTAAGATATGAAACAGAAGATACCATATTAAATAATACATGTAAATTTAAAAATCTACTAAAAATGCCTTAAGAAAATGTGAAAACATCTATTCCAGAAGTGCCTCGTGTCAATTATGTGTATTCAGAATGACATAAATCTTCAAAAAATATTATTCTGCATCTTGTACTTTAAGATCCTGTTCAGAGACACAGTTATTATTTTGAAGACACAGACAAGACTTATCGAAACAAACCCTTCACACTTAACTTTTAAAAAGGATTCTGCTGTTATATACAGAGAAAAGGGAGTCACATAAATCTTTAAGAATCTGACACTTTAAAATAGGCTTATATGTTCTGTATAAAGACTAAGTCAATATGTAGCTTCAAGACTAACGGAGGATTTACAGAACATTAGACATCACCATAAGGCTGCTTACCAAGGAAGTCATTTTAAAATGTGATTAAACACTGAAAATGTTATTTAATTCACTTCGGGATATTTATAGCAAGTAATATCTTCTATTAGAATAAGAGAATCATTACCTTCCATTTTCTTAGTGTTTTCAAATTCAAACCACCAAATTTAGACATCATCTTTCCAAAGAGAGTTAAGTTAAAAATAAAGAAGCCTTTCCTTACCTGGTGGAACTAATATCATTTTAAGTTTATAGGTCATGAATTTAAACTTAGGTATGGTCATAAATACCTGAGCATAATAGTCTCAAAGCTTAGGAGGCATAGAGTATTACTATGATTAATAATTAACAAGCAAATTCTTTTAGTCTGTATTTTTCATATTCAAAAATATTTGTATATTTTATGAAATGAAGGCTATGTTATACTCCAAGTTTGAGCAAAGCAACACAATCACACTATGCATCTGGAGGTTTCTTTAGCAATATTAACATGGCCACACTGCACATGTTACTTTTAGCTTCTTTATGTATAACAAACTGCATTCAATTGGTGAACAAATACAATGTTTAGTATCATATTTAAAACCACTATTCAAACCTTTTCTTAATGCTATTATTAGTTTTTCTTTTGCAACAATTTTGTGTATAAAAATAAAAGCCCAGGATTTTTATTAGCACTGCCCCTTCTTTGTTTTGCTCCACTCTGCAAAGCCCTTTTGGGACACTAAGCCTGCATTTACTATAATACGGATTAAACTTTCTTTGTCCCATTGCACAGAGTTTGTTAGCAGGTTAGTCTTTTTACATTTTTCACAGGCTGCCTGCAGCTTACCCCTTAGGCCTCACTCAAAATACTTCTGTGGATTTACAAAAATGCCAGAGTGGTCTTGGGGTTAATTGGAAGATAAGTACTGCCTTTAACATAGACTCATTAAACATTTAGCCTTACCACATGGCATCATACTTGGCAAAGAGACATTCTAGAAACAATTTGGGACAAATAAGAGTTAAATTGTTTTTAAAACTGACTACGTGGTTGGAGTACAGACTTGAAAACATCAAAGTGATATAATAGAACGAAGTTATTTCTTGGTTAGCACCATATTATCTTGAATCTTAGTTCCTTTACAGATGAAAAAAGTAACCAGATTTTCTAAGGAAAAGGAGCAAAAGCTTCCAAGTTTCTATAAGGAGACTGGAAATAAAAACTCAGTTCTAAGGAAAAGGAGCAAAAGCTTCCAAGTTTCTATAAGGAGACTGGAAAAAAAAATACAAGATAATTATTTTTAAACAAAAATATGTGGTGGTTTTTTTGTTGTTGTTGATTTAAACTTTGTCCAAGTAAATAACCATAACACACATAATTAGAGCTGGATAAAATTTACTAAAAAATTTAAATAATTAATTTACTTTTTAGATTTCTAAGATATACACTTATGTATAAATATGCACAAAGTAAACTCACTGATACTGTTTTTTTCTTTAGTTATTCAAGGAAATTCTCCAGATTAACTTTCCATCCCCTCACCTCCTTCCAGTATTATAACTCCCACTCCAAAAAGAAAAGAAAATGTGACAACACACACACACACACACTTGAAGTAAAGGATTAGACATATTTGCCCAAGATGCAGATAACAAAAGCAAAAGTGAAGAAAATTGAAGAGACAGCCAAACTTCAGCAACAAAATGGTTAAAGAATCTGAAGTATTGTAGCCCTTATTCTAAAAGTCGGCTCTATCATGAAGAGCGCAAACATCAGACAAGTTAAGATTACTGACCATTATCTCCTTAATTTTCTCCGCTTTCCCTCACATTCCCTCTTGCTATCTGGGCACCATTTTTCTAAAGCTTTATTTCTGTTAAGAAGTAAACTTTCCCTAATCCATCTATTATGTAACCTTTAATTGGATTGGGAGCAGGGTGGTGTATAAAATAGCCCCTATTCACTCAAAAGGACTGTAGTTTTAGGGACTTAAAGGAGAAAGGTATTGTTAAAGAAAATCCTCCGGGAATCAAGGATTAAAATATGGCTGTCCTAAATTCATCAAATGCAGGACACCAATGAATTGCTTCCTTAAACAGGTAATTTTTCAAATAAATGGTATGGCAAACTAAAATTAAAATTTTAAGTATAACACTGCATATATAATACTGACAACAGACTTGGTACTTCAACTCACAGTGACAAGGTCAGAGAATAAAGCAAGGAAAATACCTTCAAAACACTTACTGATAACACACACACACACACACACACACACACACACACACACACACACACACACACACTATATACTATGTCAAGCAAGAAAAAACAACTCTACTTTAATTCCTACAACTGTTCTGTGTGTAGGCTTGCAGTAACAACAAACACTAACAAAGTAGAGAAAGCTTTTTATTTCTAAGTATATTTGTTCTTATCAAAAGATATATATATATGAATATATATATATATATATATATATATATATATATATATATACTCATCACCCCCTATATTCCCTCATTCAGATGTCTTCTCTGTTTCATGTGAAACACTATGTCCTCATGCCCAAAATATGCTTTGTTAGGCTATAGATTTTCTGCCTTCTGTACCTCCATGGTGTACACCAACCTCTCTGGGGAGTCTTCAATAGTGAGATGGGGGCAGCAGGGTATCCAGCCCACACATACTCATTCTCTTAAAGAACTAAAGATGTTAAAGTGCCAAACCTGATATCTGAAGTAAAATGATATCATGAGTATACCTACCAATTTTAATCTTTCAAAACTCACATACTCTTTATCATCAAAACAATAGGAAACTATAGAAGAAAGACCTTTGGAAAGGCCAAGATCAAGTGGTTTACTGGCCTTTAAGAAAAAAAAAATCAATGTTAGTGGTTCCATAAATGGTGCTTTTCAAAAAATATTTTTAAAAACACAGTAAATTTTAAGAAAACTGACAACTTATCACCTCTGCTTTGAAAACTATCATAAGTGTGTAACAACTGCTCCAGTAACTGAAATTATGTATCCTCTGGAACAGGCTAACTACCATTGAATGAATTGCTTCATTTATTCTTTCCACAGCCTATGAGGCAAAAACTATTTTCTTTCCACAAATGATGCCTTTAAAGCTTCAATTAAATTATACAAACTTACATAGATCCATGAAAGTTTATCAAGTATTTCATTATAAATGTTTTACATAAGGAGTTGAGCTATCTTTCCAAAAGTCAATCTGCCAAAAGTATTCACTTGCTTAAATTACCCATCACAAACATTTATGGAACATTCTTCTTGTATATGATCAGTATAAATGACTATACTCTTGTAATTAATATAGTCTGATATACAGGTAAGAATTCTATTCTTGAGCCTAGTGTTCCTTTAATCCCAGTAGGCAGAGGCAGGCAGATTTAAGTGCAGGGCAGTTACACAAAGAAACCCTGTGTCGAGAGAGAGAGAGAGAGAGAGAGAGAGAGAGAGAGAGAGAGAGAGAGAGAGAGAGAGAGAGAGAGAGAGAAAGAGAGAATACTATTTTTAGAAAAGTTTTAGATATGATTCATTTTTAAAAACAAAGATCATGAAGCAGTTCCATTGTGTCACTGCATTAAAACATAACCAAAATTTCAGTGTTTTCTAGACATAAATTATAATTTATGCTAATTCTAATTTTCCAACATTATTTCCCAATGTTATCATATTTAATGTCATCATTTTTGCCTATTTATAAAGAATTTTATTTCTGAGAAATGTTTTATTTTTAAAAACCTGTAAAGCTTTGATTGGACAGTTTTCATTTCATTTTTGTAACAGCAAAGAACACCCACTTGTCTGCAGGTGCAGACAAGGGCCTTTCCTGTGACAGAGAGACAGCATACTTTCCCAGGAGCATTCTGACTCCTGAGAGTAGTGACAAAGGGTCAAGGCAGGAAAACTCAGGATCAGAGGAAGAACCCTGGCCAGCCTAGGTCATTATGCCTTGATGCATGAAATAAACTGTTCGAATGAAAAATACTCAAATTAACAAGGTAATTCTAATAAAACTGCATACATATTAGGAGATTGGTATTTTATATAAAGCAAAACTTTGAAGACTACATTCGATAAACTACATAAAAAAGATTTCCGTGCTTTCTCCATTTTAGGGGTATCTGGCTTGTTCTTACCCCAAACTCATTTCATTTGGAAAGATCATAGACTTTTGTTTCAATAAAGAACTACTGTGGGATACAGGAGTTGGTGCCGCACGTCTTTAATCCCAACACTTGGGAGGCAGAGACAGATGAATCTCTGTGAGTTCAAGACCAGCCTGGTCTATAAGAGCTAGTTCCAGGACAGGACAGCTTCTAAAGCCACAGAGAAACCCTGTCTCAAAAAACCAAAAAAAAAAAGAGGAGGAGGAGGAGAAGGAGGAGGAGGAGGAGGAGGAGGAGGAGGAGGAGGAGGAGGAGAAGAAGAAGAAGAAGAAGAAGAAGAAGAAGAAGAAGAAGAAGAAGAAGAAGAAGAAGAAGAAGAAGAAGAAGAAGAAGAACTACAACTACTGTGGGGAAATCACCAGAAATAGGTTCAGAAAAAAATAAAATCAACAATTACCTCTGAATAAAATGACTTCCATGTTACAGAATGTTTATTATATAAAAGGGGGGTATTTATCATTCTTGGATGCTCAGTAGATTCACTACCCAATAATTATTTTCCCCTAATGCCATTTTGCTAATAGGTAAGTTAGCATTTAATAGCTTAGTAGTGAGTACGCATTAGTCACTATAAACAGTCACCACTTCATCATATTCTTGCAACTAAAGATGCTTCTACACAGGGAAAGGTGACCTGACACGGAAAAGTGACCCGTGGTATGTAAGAGTCTCCACAGGTACATTCTGTTGCTTACAGGAAGTAAGTTAAAAAGCAAGACTAATATTCTGACCAATTCACAGTAATTTAAATATGTACTCACATTTTAGTAAAAATAACATACTTTCTAACTAATCTATATTTGTACAGTGAACTAATATTTAGCTAGTACATTAGCTGTGAACTACCAAGAACTGTATCTTAATATGTAAATAGGATATAAAATTACAGGAAAATACAACACTTTAAAAACAAACACAATGGGATGAGAGTGATGACACAGCTTATGAAGAGGAATGTACTCTGCCAGTCCCTTGATTTCGAACCCAAGGAGACCTACAGAATGAGAAAATGCATTTGTGGTAACTTGTTATACTGCTTTTAAAAATGAATATTCAGCCAGACATGTGGCACATGCCTTGAATCCTAGCACTCAGGACATACAGTCAGGTGGATTTCTATGAGTTCAAGGTTAGCCTGATTTACATAGTTCCATGACAGCCAGGATTACTTAGAATGACTAGGCCTTAAAAGAAAGAGCTGGGTGTTGGTGGTGCACGCCTTTAATTCCAGCACTTGGGAGACAGAGGCAGGCAGATCTCTGTGAGTTCAAGGCCAGCCTGGTCTCCAGAGCAAGTGCCAGGATAGGCTCCAAAGCTACACAGAGAAACCCTGTCTGAAAAACAAAGAGAGAGACAGAGAGAGAGAGAGAGAGAGAGAGAGAGAGAGAGAGAGAGAGAGAGAGAGAGAGAGAGAGAGAGAAGGAAGAAAGAGAAAGGAAGGAAGGAAGAAATGAATATTTAGTCTTTCTTTTATCCTAAAAAACTAGGTAAATATAATTGTCTTAGAAACAGTACGGAATCTGTATGAATGCAATATAAAACTACCAATTTCCACCCCTAAGCACACACATGGAATATCCTCCTATTTATGTCTTAGAATATAATATAGTCTCCATGGGATCATTTGACAACAGAGATGCTCTACCATGTGTCTATTACTACTTTCAATCCACTGTAAATGGCTCAGCATTCATTACCTCGGCATCATGGACCATCCATCAGTCTCCACTGTTCTCTTTCCCTCTTGGTCTCCCTTTTAATTCTTCTATTAGCTTTGCTCACATGATAGCTTCTGAGCCTCTTGGTTCTTGCATAAAGATTCGTCTTAAATTCACAAGGCTAGTCAACATCTTTTCTCTATGTCTGCAAATCTACCAATCAGCAAATAATATTCTGTGCATCTCAGCTCTTTTCATTGTTGCTGAATGGTTATTTTCCAAGGATATTTCTTCCCCTATTTGCAATTTGAACATTAGATTCTTATGTCAAATACTATATGCGAATTAGAAGAGAAAAGCAGCAAAGATAATGGCACACACACTGCTTGCTGTAGGTAGCTATGAAAACTGGCAATGTAACTGCATATTGTTTTCTGTACACACAGGCAACTTCCTACAACCTTCCTCTGTATATCCTCAGAAAATGCTTAAAGGATGGGGGACAGGGTATAGAGATCATCTCTTAACTCTCTCTTGTGAAAATTATAGGAAGTAGGACTTGCCATGGCAGTTCACACTTGTGATCTCAGCACTCAAAGACTGACACAGGAGCACTACTCTGAGTTTGAAGCCAGCCTAGAATAGTGAGTTCAGACTGTCTCAAATACTAACAATAAAAATTATAAGAAGCAGAGAAAACAAAGTTGAGTGATATGTGTTATCAGAACAGACAATGATATACAGCCTATAATATATTTTCTTAAAAATTTATATGCATTAAACTTATTAAGTCTTCAAATACCCAAACAGTAGAAACATTATCAGACTAAGATATGCTATGTTAACAAAATTAGACCTTATTTACCCTTAATGCACAGAATTAGGTTTATCTTCAAATGCTTTAACTTCATGGCAAATTTATATATAAGCCTAAAACACATAGACCTTTGTAACAATAAGAAAAATCATATTATATAGTAAATCCAAGAATGACATGTTAGACTCTCTTTAAGATGTATTACACAACTCATATATCACATGGTAGACTGGTTTTATTTATATATATATATATATATATATATATATATATGAGTACAGTAAAGATTACACAGTGAAACCATTTAATAAAGAGTTCCTTAAAAACACACAGTATAAACTACATTTATATAACTGTACATATTTCAATATAGTAAATAAATAACGAAGAAAATTAAAACTTACCAAACGTTACTTTTCATATACTTTCACTGTTTCCAACTTTTGCTCAGATATGTTAAGTATGTGTAAAATCAAAACATGACGGTATGTTTGTCATCTTTCTTCATTTTAAACTATATTTGAAACATTTAAAATATAGTTGACATTCTAACTATGTAATGGTACAGTTGCATTTTCCACAAGAAATATCCAAAGACAGAATCATATGGCATGTTCATGAGCCTTAGAAATTAAATTACAGCATCTGAATTATGTCTGAAAGGGTCAAGGGTCAAAGGTAAAAGGGAATTTCTGAATGAATCAAACATGATTAAGTAAAACACAATATGAAAAAGATTTGTTTCAATGAGCTATTTTAGAGTGCTATTGGACTTCTTTCTAAATTAAATCTTTAGATGACTGTTTTTAGATTATTCCTAATATTAAAGCTTAAAGAATCAATAGCTGACAGAAATTTCAGACTTAATTGTTTTCACTAATATAAACAAACTAATACTGTTACAAACATTTTAAATAAATATTACCTTGTCCTTTAATTAGTGAGCAGGAACCTATTACATAGTCAAAATACACAGACATGAGTTTGTAAGATATACTGAGTATTACTACATTTGCAAAATTACACTTCATAAATTCCCATGTAAAAGCTGAACTCAAAATAGAAACTGAACTCAGTTTACTTCTAGAGCTTGCTATATTTGGTAAACTCCTTCCTGTTCCATACCATGGTGGTTTCAGTGTAGTACAAAGCCTCAGTACAAACCACAATGTTTCTTAGGTATAAATACACAACTTGGAAACAGCTAAATTTAAATTTCAATGTTTTTTTTCTCTTAAAATTTGTTACAAATTACTTGGAAAATGTCTAAAATTATTTTCTTTTCTTTTTTTTTTTTCTTTTGGTTTTTCGAGACCAGGTTTCTCTGGGCCTTTGGAGGCTGTCCTAGAACAAGCTCTCGTAGGCCAGGCTAGTCTCGAACTCACAGAGATCTCCCTGCCTCTGTCTCGGAGTACTGGGATTAAAGGTGTTCGCCACCACCGCCCAACTTAAAATTATTTTCTAAGGTAGTTTATATCACAAGCATTTTCGTGAAACTTACCTACAGGATGGTAATTGCCCAAGCTGCCTAGATCTCTCAGTATTATCTGGTCATGTCATAACATTTCATAGTGAAATACCATGATTCTGTCTATCATTTAGAAAAATTAATGGGGCTAGGTATGGTGATACTTTCTCTCAAATCCCAACAGGCAGGAGAACTGCAAAGAACTCCAGGTCAGTGGTGGATAGAGAGGGGTAGGGGAGAGAGGAGAGAGGGTAGGAATGAGGGGAAAGGGGTAAAAGGGAGGGGGGAGAAGAAGAGACATGGGAGAGGGAACAGGGAGGCAGGAAAGGGGTAAGGGGAAGGTACCAAAGGGAAGGGGGAGAAGGGCAGGGGAGAGGGGAGAAGGGAGAGGGCTGGGTTTGGTGGATCACACCTTTAATACCAGCACCAGAAGTCAGAAGGGGATGATTCTGTGAGCTCCAAGCCAGCTTAGCCCACACAGTAAGTTCCATATATATAGCCAGGGCTATGTAAGGAGACCCTGTCTCAAACAAACAAACAAACAAATAAAGGGGATAGGCTTAGAGAGGGGAGTACAGGAAAAGGAAGAGGGGAAACAATCCATAGTAAAGAAGGTTTTAGAGTTTCTTGTGAAGACCACAATTGGTATGCAGTGAAAATCATTTCAGAGAAGGCAGAACTCCCTTAAAATATTAACTACTGTTGAGATGACATCTTACAGAAAATAGAATGGTAGTGGCAGTATATCCATAAAAATCTGATGGCGTTAAAAAAAACTCAAAATCTACAAGGCATGTATTTAATCTCTCTACATTGATTTCTATATACATACATAATAAAATGATATAACTCATTATAAACTCAGTTAGAATATTATGACAAAGTGCTCAGGATACTGCCTGGCACAAAATAAGAGCTCAATTAGCAGTATGCTGATCATCATATTTCAACTGAGTTTTGAAAGACCTCATTCCTCTACAAACTTCACACTGAATATGGGAATGTGGTGACACATGTCTTGGAAAGAGAGGAGCATCACAATTACCAACTGATCTATAGACATTATTAAGCATGTGCTATGTACTTAAGTCATGAAATGCTACTAGGTAAATAAAGTATCTGCCTTCCAATAACCTTTCATATTCAAAACATAATAAAAGGGAAGGGATACACAGTAGGATAAAGGAGACAACAAAAATTAGAACATGTAGTGTGGAACTGTTTGAGATTAATGATATCTTGAATAGTACAAATAAGAGTTCTTGGTGGGACATATGACAGCTTCAAAGAAAGACAAAGACTTCAGGATGGGAACCAGTAAAAAACAAGTCTATTTTATTCAGTTCCCCTAAATAAAACCCTGTAAAGTGAAACAGTACATAAGCATGAATTCAGAAGAACAATTTAACTACTGCTGAGTCACTCAAAAGTTTCTCTTTTATCTTAAAATTTATTATTATTATTATTATTATTATTATTATTATTATTATTATTAGTATATCGGCTTTAGTCTGCATGTATGTCTGTGCAGCACATGCATGCCTGGTGCCCATGGGGACAAAAGAGGGTACTGGATCCCCCGGAACTGTAGTCACAGGCACTTGTTTACCACCATATGGGTGCTGGAATTGAAGATCAGCCAGTCCTCTTAACCTCTGAGACATCTCTACACTCCTCTCTTTTGTCTTTTTATTTCCAATACCTTTTTAAAAAACTCATGACAACCTACTATCTAGCAAGTAGTAAATGGAGTCCCCAGGTCAATACAAATACTTGAATTCTGGTTCTGTAAAATAATCCTTAGTTTAGATAATCCCAGATGAAAACCAACCAAGCTTAGTTTTCCAGCATTACTTTCTTATAACTGTGCAAATTGTTTTCTCTTATAGGTTAAAATTTGATGACTGCATCACATTTTGCATAAATTACATGACTACATTTTAGATACATATTGTCAAAGGCATTAATAAACCACCTTGAGCACCCTATTCACTAAAAAATATGTCCAGTGAAGTACTAGAATACTACACTTGTACATGAGCTCTCAGTTTTAAAATTTCCTGCAGTTCTGTCATATTATCAAAAAACAAAAAAATGAGAAATGGCTAGAAAAAGGAGAAGTAAAGATAATTCTGAAGTAGATTTGGATCAGAAGCATACAATTAGCCTCAACAAAGCAATCCCAGATCTAAACTATGTAATCTTGGGCAAGTTACTCAATCTTCCCACAGGTCAGTTTGTGAACCTGTGTACATAGTGACGATAACCTAATATTTAACTCAGAGTTAGAGTGAAAATTTATTAATTAATTTCAGATACAACACTTATTACTGGGCCTGCAATGTGAGGAATGCTCATATATGCTATTATTATTTCAGGAGGATTTTGCCAAGAACTGGTAAGTGAATAATATGCTCTAACAAAACAAACAGATATGAAAAAGAGGGAGTCTGTAGAAGTAATAAAATAGGTCAGTCGAGTAGTCACAGAATAGTATTCTGTGTGCTTAAGATAAGAGGCAAGGCAGAGTGAATAAATGTATGTTTAAATAAATATACGAAGGGGAAAACTATATTTTATATTTAATAAAACTCAGATAGCTTCCAATCACCTTAAATTCTCTAAAAAAGTGAAATTAATAAGCAAGATCATACCTCTTCTAGTATAGAACATGGAATCCCATCCATGGTTTGTTCAGCTTGCATAAGTCACAACTGATTGGACACAGTCCCTATGGGCATGCCATTTCATCCAGACTGGATGGTTCATTAGTCATAATTACTATAACTGTACAGCAGAGACTGCAGTTTTATCCCATCATACATCTCTGATCAAGATGCTTCAATTCTGCTTCATCAGCATGTAAAGTTACATTATCAGAGCTTTTTATTTTTCCAATCGGTAATTAACACAGATTATGCTTTTTATCAAAACGTGTATTTGGCCTTCACATTTAATAGCCAGGGTCCTAATCTGACCACTGTTTGACCTCTGGCATTACAAAATCACCTAAACAACATGAATCATCAAATAAATTCAGAATGTTGTAGAGGAAATTAAACAAAGAAAAGAACTGACCTGTGTTAAAAGCATAAGCTGATTGCACTTATCTAAATCGAGACTGTCTTTGCTTCTCATTAAACATTAAATTGTACACCAGAAGAACACATCATGCATATTTATTGTTTTGCACTGTCACTTCTAAAAGACTCATACCACAATTAGTGTTTCTCTCAAGCTGCATGTTACATAAAGAAATTTCCTATGACGCTTGAAGACAGAGTAATGTAGAAAACCGTTAAAGGTTAAGGAACACAGATAATAGATTTCATTGCATACTAAAGCATAAGGCACTCACGCCAAAACCAAAAATGTTGCCGAAACATGGTTCAAATGTAAAATGCTGAGTGAAAATGATGTGTCAGGAATTTTCCCTTTGAATTTCTTTTGGAGAACAATAGGGGACTAAAAGGTCTGTCTCACTATCTTCATGTGAAGAGTGCTCCCAGTATAGGATGCATGAACAGTCATAATCGACAGTTACAGGCAGGCACTGAGGCTGCAAAAATCCCAGAGTAATTAGTGTTGTCTGAATGCAATGACATCTGTGTTCTCATGGTTCTTGAGACATGTCAGGCCAGTAAGATGTATATGAAATAATATGACAAGCATTGCAAATGCCCTTCTAAAAGGTCTTACACTTTGGGGAGCAACTGAAAAAACTAACACATGCCATCTTCTTTTTGTAAGCAATATATTTGAGATTAAAAGATCTAAAAAGGTTTTCTGTGTCGCTCATCCCCTTTTTGTAACAGAGCATTTGCTCAGGATACAGTAATATGAAAAAAACCTACTTATTCTCAAAACTTTCTTAATGTCTGTGATCCTGTGTATGGCAGTATATGTGCCATTTCTTTCAGTGACAAAAATCAGGAATATTTTAACCCAAAAATGATCCCTTAGTACTGTATATAAAATAGTCTATGATTGTGGTTAGATATGTTAGGATCATGTTTGCATTTTTTATTATAATGAGAGGCTAGTTTGTTTGCATTGCAAAGTCTTTATTTTAGGACACCTAAAGCCTTGCTGTAATGGTGTCTATTGCTAAGCCCTCTCTCTCCAGGCTGCAGCAGTATGTTTGAGCATGCACTTGCTCCAAGAAAGACATTAGTCATCATTAACAGAAGCACTGACACCAAATCTAAGTGCCTCTCCACAATGACCAAGTGGCAATCATCTTTCTCTTACACTGTCACTGCTGATTAGGATTTTCTTTCATGAAAATTTAATTTGTTCCCTTTATGCAGCTTTTTTTTCATTCCTAAAAAAAGCAATATATTCAAGAAGGTACAAATGCAGTACAAGAAGTCCTACCTCTACTATAGTGGATGATAGAGAAATTCCAAGGTTCTCAGGCTAAACCTTTTCACCTAAGCTAGCAGGAAAGTACAGACTAAGTCAATGATTTATAAACAGCAGAAAAAAAAAAAAAGCAATGTTTCTAAAAGGAATCCTGCATTAAGAATCTACAAGACCAAAAAGGTGGTTAACATTAATTGATCTGAATAACACTTTTTCTAAATATTAGCCACACAATCCTAAAGCTCCTTAAAACACTTATAGTAGCCATCATCTACAAACTCAGATTTTATTCTCTATATCTTAAAAAGAAAACAGGATAGAATGATCATACAGACATGTCACTATCATCTTAAGAAAATACTTTTAAGTAACAATACCTTTCCTGTGTGTTAACTTGCTGGCTAGTGTTTTCTTTAAAAGGGATTTGTAGTTTGCTGGGGACAAGTAGAAGTGATTCATGTGGCCATGCAGGGTGCTCCACAGCTAGATGATGCTACAGATTAAACACGGGTCTGCAGAATGTCACAGTGTTAAACAAGATATCATAACGATAAGTTATTTAAGGAAGTTTAAAAAAAACATTTACTTTTCTGTCTTATTTCAAATTGTTTAAAGTTTGCAGAAAATGTAAACATGTGATAATTTGCAAAGATCATGGAACAACTCCTAGTTATAAATATTATATTCTTTTATATTAATTATATATTGAAATAAAACAGATTGGTTTAAATGTAAAATATCTCAAAATTAGAACAAATCTAGTTTTAGTCAAAAGTTGTTATATATTTGGGGTCACATGAATATAAATTGTATCTTTTTAAAATATATGTATATGAAATGTTTTAAAATGAAGTTCAGATGTATCACAATTTATCAAACTTTAACAATTAAATGGCCCCTCTATCATTATTGTTTTATTGTGAAAAATAATAAAAAACAAATTTTAAGGTTAAATAACAACCAATTAGCTGCATTTACAAAGGTTCAAGTCTCCTCTTCCCCACCCCCATTTATAATTGGTCTGTAGTTAAACCTTTTAGAGATTAGGAACTTTAATGTATTTGGAAACACACTTTTTGATCAATTAAATTTGGTGATAAGGCAATCACCAAAGAATATAGTGCTAGTCTAGTAAAAGGAAAACTATTTAACCTAACTTAAATATCTTTTTAGATTACCCTTAGAAATATTTGGGACATTTCTATCTTTAATGAAATACATGTGATTCCTGATACTGAAAATTATTAAAAACCAAGTTCTGATTTTCAGAGTTGCACAGACACATCCAAATCAAAACTTCAAAATGTTACAGTATTGTTAACTGTTTCTTCCATTGTTGGATCTTCTACATGTTCAAGAAGAGAAGTTTAGCTCTGTAACTTCCATTCCTCAACCTAAACCTCCCAGTCACTTGTCAGTTAAGGGTTGGGCGATTTATTGACCGCCTCTGGATGCATACTGTCAGTGCTGAAGGAAATATGAGGGAGGGTTGTCGCTACTGTTCTGGAGCTCATTGATAATGACATACCTGCCTCTGTCACCCATTACCCATACTACAAACTACTTAGACCTAACTGAAAAATCAATAGCCTACTTGCTCTGGTTCCTGTGGCTGCCTCCTTTGATTGTCAGCTCCTGTCTAGGGTCAGCACTTACATGAAAGGGGCTGTGACTGCCTGATGCTTTCAGGACAACCTAACGATATGAAACTAGCCAACAGAACAGTAAATTCTGTCTCTCTGCCCTCCTCATCAATTAGGCTTTGACTAGGCTTGCCTGTAGAAACCTGACCTTTTAAGTTTAGGTGAATATGGACTAGCTGAACACACCATTGCCCTCAGCACTGAGCCAGGAAATCTACTGACAGGTTAAACAAAACAGAAGGTTGTAACTGTCATAATTTGCATTGCACTTTCACGCCAACAAGGGTGTTATCAGTGGGGGCAAGCCCTGGAACACACAACTCCAACACCCTTAAGCCACACTACTCATAAATTTTCAAGTGAAGTGAGATAAAACATAAATTCACAAATAGCAATGCATTTCTCATCTCTTGGTCTTTTAGGTTTGCACTTTGCAAACCCACAGAGTGCCCATCAACAACTCTCCTGGTGGCCACCTGGCACTACTAAATGCACTGATGAAGGACTTCCAATGAACTTAACAAAAAAGTATTCACCTATGCGGTATCAGAGAACTCACAATACAGCAAATAGGTTGCTGGTCTCTATTTGAAAATGAGAATAATTGGATCATAACCTATTTTTTCTTGCATCACTTTTCTCCTTACTAAATATTCACAAGCTCAGACAAGCAAGGAATTGCATATGTGAAAGGAAGTGTTGAAAGTATTTCCTACAATGCTTCTCTCATACAGCATCTTTTTCAGTTTCAGAGAAAACTAGGAACATCTGTAAAAATCAAAGATGTTAACACATTCATGCCTGTCAATTCTTCTGATGAAAACAAGAGAAGAGCATGGGAAAGTATAAAAATTTCCTTCTCTAGGGATATACGTGTGAGGACCACTTCCCAGATTGGATACATATTTTAATAAATTGTGAACTTATTAAAATCATAGAAAATCATAGCTTCTTAGAGCCACGTCATTTCTCTATGAAGACACATTTTTAAAAAATTGTGAACTCAAAATCCTTTTGCCTCAAAAACTAATATTTACAAAACAACTATCTTCATGAAAATATCTAAACTGAATGAATTAATTACTTAGGAAAGAAAAAGTACCTGCCAGCTTTGTTCACACTTTTAGATGCATAATATCTTTATAAGAATATACATCATGCTTCATTTTAATGGTCCAATTTTTTTATAAATAGTACTTTAAAAATTTCTCACAAGCTGTTCTTTTATTGTCTTTCCCAACTATCTGCAATCTAGAGTGTGTGTGGTTTTTTTTTTTTTAATGGTCTGAAAGATCTGTAATTATCTATGATTTTTCTCATTAAAAACTTTCATAACCTTATTCCAGAGCAAAACTGAAAGGCTAAAATATCACAGGAAGTATTCTGATTAAAATAAGCTCATCAGTTCCACAACAGCTTATAGTATACTATTTGTTGTTAGGACAGACACAAGAGATCACTTAATTCAAACCCCCAATTTGAAAACTGACAATAGTTTATTATAGTCTACATACCTGCGATCCTAGCACTGAGGAGGTGATTGTAAGTCTGAGGCAAGCCTGAGGCAAACAGTGAGACCCATCTTAAAAACCATTTTTTGAGAAATAGGTATCGACAGTGACTTGATCAGGTCACCCTGACAGCTTTTGTCTCTCAAATGGATCCTCTCTATTAACATTCACAAGAGTATCCCTTTATTTTATGTATCTCAGTAAATTCTCTACAGCAACAACTTTACACCTTAAAAAAAATCTATTTATAGCATTCATTAAGTAGTCACAAAAAGTTTTGGCTAGTTTTCAGAAAATACTGAAATATTTTATAGCATTTAACAAAAAGTTCCTGTACAGAAATGAATGTTGGGATTAGAGGACCTAGTGAAGTATAGTTGGAACCTCACTGACCTCACTGATGATTAACTATGCATCTGGTAGCCTTGCAGGTCCTCTGTGAGCACCTAGCTGATAGCAAAGTGAAAGGGCATGGACAGTGTCTGCTCCCAGCAAGCAAATCAGTTAGAAACACTCAGAGCCACAGATCAAAGATTTTCCACTTTATCTAAACTGATTTAAACCTACTAACTTGGATTTTGTCTACAGACAAAACAAGTTAGAAAATAAGAGAATGACTCTTTATCCAAAGATAACAAGAGAAGACAGAAAGGGAAAATTCAAAGAAGCAGAGGAGTAGGACTTGATATCCACATCTGTTTTTTGTTGTTGTTGTTGTTTTTTAATCCTCACTATATTTCAGATGGTTGTAGGAAGAAAGTTTTGATTTTTTGGATCATCAAGTATTATTTCATTTCTATTACATGGATGTTGTAGGACTATCTGTTGTTGTTTAACCACTACAAGAAATCGGACAAACCACCTTCTCTGCATATCACTTTTACTCTACTTAAAACATCTGAAGGAAAATTAGGTTTTTAACATTTTAATTAAAAATAGCACATTCATTAAAAATATTCTGCTGTCTCAGGGGTATATTAGTTCAAGTTGCTACTATCAGTATAATACAGATGGAGTGTTCTAACAACACCAATTGTGCAATAAAATGCATAAACTGGCTAGTTTTCTTAAAGTGTAATGAAAGCATACTTGCATGATATGCTTATCTGGTAACTTCAAACACAGGTCCTCAAAAATACCACATATGACCTGAGAAAAATATGGAGCAAACTTGCAAGTCTTAAATTGTGAACTATGTATACTTTAGTACTGCCAAAATCTGCATCACTAGTCTCATTAATTTTGTTCATTAATGTCTGCTACTAAGCATAAGAGATAATAGAAATGGAATAATAGTACCAATTTTCCAAAAAGCATACTATATATAATGTATGAAAAGTACATTATTTTCATAAGCATCACAACTTTAAACCCAAAATCCTGTTTTCTTTGCCAATAAATTCAGTATTGACAAATACTTTCCTTAGGAAGAAGAGACCCAAAGAGCAATCCATATATTATTATATGTTCAACCCTTGGTGGTTAAGACTTGGATCTGCTACTTGAATCCTTTCCTCTGAGATTACAGTGACAACCTAAAGTTATTAAAGCCAAAGCTATCTGGCAGGTAAATTTTAATATTTTACTCATAGTACATTAATAAGTTTAAATTACTTGAAATTTTCATTTAAATAAGGAAAGGAAAAGGGAAAGAAAGAAACTTATCCAACTTTTCAGAACAAATGTTTATGTATGGGAAAAAAGAATGAAATAGACAAAAAATGTGAACTTTTAAAATGAGAAAAAGCTAATGATCTTGGTAATGTCGAAGAATATATATTACAAAGATGAGAATACAGTGAAATTCAAATACTTGCTAAGTTTGCTTCTGTGTTCATGTTTTACTCTCCAGCTTTCCTATAATGGTATTTACTTTTCAGTCAGGATACAGGCTAGTTCCATTTGCCAAGCAGAAATTTCTTACTTTAATCTTGTATATCTTGGTGAAATCAAATTATGTATAGTTGAATGTGGTACTCATTTGAACAGTTATTGTTCAACTAGGGAGAAAAAATTTAGTATATATATTTTCAACCTTTCATCTTACTAAATGATAGCAGGGTTATAAATGTATTAGTCTAATTTGAGCAAATACCACAGTAATATGAGCAGTGGTATGGAAGGTAATTTTAAAAACTCAGTATTTCTATCAAACATTATCTGTGCAAAGTACATAAAACTGCTAAGTTTTTCAGTGCTATTTGACAGGTTTGGTGTGCAAAGTCAAAGCTATCACTTTATCTTATAATAAAATTAATGAACTTAAGATAATGATATAGCATTATCTTAAGTTCAAACTATTTAAATGTGAACCTTTAGGTTACCAATCAAAGGGATGCAAGGGTTTTCTGTTGTTTTGAAGCTATTTTGTAAAACAGAATGAAGTATTTTAACAGCATGTTTGGCCATTCAAAATCATTAGTAGACAATGAAATAAAGTATTCAAAGAAAACATTCAAATTACTGGTTATTACAAATTAATTCCAGAGTAATAACTATCAATACCTTAGAAACATTCTGTGGAAAACTTCAGAGTTTTGGAAAATCACATCAGTGATTGACAGAGAATGACAAATAGTAAAGAAAACTAAATATAGCATAATATCCATAATTATTAGGATTTCTTCATGTATTTAAATTCAGTTACTTCTACAAAATTTCATCAAAACCAACACACTAACAAACCATGTTTGAGTAATTTACTTTCTTTCTAGCTTTTACTAATAGTTTTTAAAAGAACAGTTTTTATTTCCAAAATTATATTTGCCCACAACACTAGAAATTTTGTTTTCCAAAACTCAAGTATTTTTAATAATGATATCAATTAACTCATATATAAAGACTAAAATTTTAGTCACAACATAGATACAATATTTCTCAAAGTTAGATCAGGGCTAAGAATATATACAGGCAAAAATAGTCCTTTGTCCTGAAAAGTATAAGTACTTCAGAGACATTTTAAAAAGAGAATAATTTAATTATTTCCTGAATGTTTCTAAAATATCTTCAGGAAGTTGAGATCTTATCATATAGAACCTGTGTATTACTTGTAAAGATTGTTAGTCTCCTCTCTACTATTTCTGTAGGCCGTAAAATAGATACCTTTTAAATCTCACTAATCTGATAAAGTAAAAACTGCACTGAAGTTTAATCCAGTAAACATATCTCTAAGGAAAGATCAGCACAGAACAAAACAGTTTAGGGATTCTGTGCTCAGTGCAAACGTAAACAGGATTATGACTGTCAGAAACACAGAAGCTCTACTTCGGCCATTACTTAGCTCAGGCTTCTGAGAAAAAACATGGACTGCAGCAAGAGGCTTCCCCATCCACACACCCCTGCAGCAGGAGGCTTCCCCATCCACACACCCATGCAGCAGGCAGCTTCCCAGGCCATGCAGGATGTATGAAAATGATAGTCAAAGGCATTAGCTTGTCTTTTTTCTCCCAGACTGTTTTCCCCTAAATGGAAGGCAAGGTTCTTTCTCAAAGCACTTAAGCTGGGTCTAAGACAATGCTAACAGAAAATTGAATACACTAGGCAAGAAAGTTTCATAATTGGGTTATTCACTATATTTCAAGAAAATTTTGAAAAAACAATCCAAGTTCTATATTGTTTAGGATAACTACTATAAGGTTAATACTCTAGTTTAACTGCCTTTTATTTTTCAACTAGAAGAATTTTCAGTTTAAGTAGTCTGTATGTAGGCTCACTTCCTGATTTAAACACTATTCTCCATAACAGGTCCTGATTCTAATTTTAACTGTAAAAAAATCCCTCAGGTTTAAAGACAGCAATCTTCTTTCAAATAACTTGTATAAGTAGGTAACTTTTTAGCTTCTAAGTTAGTACTCACATTGTTTTTGATGAAAGAGAATTTACAATTAATTACTACAAGTTTATTTAATTATGATCAAGTAAAACCAGGATATAAAGAGAAGTGATCTGGCTGCTTTCTGGACCTTAAAACATTGACATATCACAAAAACAAAACAAAACAAAAACCTCTAGTAGTGTGATTGCTCTAACCAGATTCAATTTTTAAAGGAACAGGAACTAATGTTTGAAACGTGTACACATTTTATTTTATAGTTACTAAAAGCATGTCCACCTCAGTACATTTCTAGATGTTCCCATTGTAATGACAGAAAATGTTATGCCCAGAGAAGTCTAAAGGTTCTGCATTACCCACAATCCAAAGGGGGAAAAACCACCCTCCATACCCTCCTTCCTTCCAGGAATGTCTTGCAGCCAGCCAGCCCAACACCACAGTTCTGGGCAGAAGCACGCTGATATTGGCACTGCCTAAACCAAACAAACAAGATGTTTAACAGTCAAATAAAATGTCCTGCAGTCTCCCTAATGAATTTGTCAAGGACCATCAGATTTCGCTCCCCCTCCTTTGCCTCATTAACTCAAGTATGATGAGACGGATTATAACAAGAGAATACAGATCAATCGGTCTGAAGACTTGAAGTGGCTTTTAGCCTCTAGAGTTTCTTTCTCTCTCGGTCTCCTTAATAGAACATCGTATCTTCTGCCGAAGGAGCTGCCACTTCGTTTTAATACACCATCAAGGAGCTGCTGATGGACTTCTATACCAACATACATAAAAGCGGAGGTGACAGGGGCTCTTCAATTATAGCCTCCTCAGATAGCGTTTCCCCCTTCAATTATTCAACCAGGGAGAGAAGCCACAAACAGGAGAAGCTGCTCTCTGCCAAGGCAGTGGAGAGAGGTAGGGGGAGGGGGGCAGTGTTTGCTGGAAGTGTTTAAGTTTATTGCTCGAATGATGTTTCTAATTAGCACCACAGCGATAAATTAAAGTCGCCTTTGTTTAACTGATTTATTATTTACTAGAGCATCTACCTTAGACAGGGTAAATTGGTAATGAATTGTTTTTAAATCAAAACATTTGTAACGTTTTATCATTCTTCGCCTCTAGGTAGAAGTGGAGAAACTGTGGACAAGGATGTAGGATGTGAGGAAATTTGCTCAGATTGGAAGACGGTGAATGCAATGGACGTCTGTGTCCTGTGGCTGGAAGACTTGGCAGGCAGAGCTAGGAGAGCCGGCACCAAAAGGCTTGCACTGTCTCTCACAGGCATCAATGGCTACATGCATACACAGCTGGCCAGAGGATGTGGAGGAACTCTGCACCTGGGCCTTGCCGTCGGTCTCCGCCCAGTGCTGCATGCAGTACTTGTTTCAAGCTTCTCCTCATAGTCCCACACCCCGAGAGTGCAGTCCTCTGGCCGGTAATGCTTCCGTGGCCAACAGCAGAAAGCGCTGTGCTGCATGGGCTCAGTCCAGCAGCAGCTTTTCCGACTAGCAGGAAAGCTGCAGCCAGATGCTCAGTACTGCCATCACTCCTAGGAACTCCACTGAAACTATTGCCCCAGAGGTTCGCTGATGCTTACTTTGCAAGGTTCTTCCCAACACCTCTCTACTGAAGACAGTCCCTAAGCAATAAATCCTGCTTGATTTTAAAAAAGAAAAAGCCAAATATTCTTTAGAAAGAGGCTTTAGCAACAAGGGTGAGGCCAATCAAGTCTCCAGCCATCTGGACACACCAAAGACTAAGAATGAAGGAAGGTGTAGAGATCCAAGTGTCCCATGCCAAGTAGAGAGAGAAATCAGTTTTCCCAGTAGCAACTGAATTCAGGTTCTGGTTCAGTTCCAAAAAACGCAAGTCAAGCTTTCCAAAGGAGATTTACCAAAGCCACACACTGTGATTTGTAAAAAAACAAACAAACAAAAACTAAAGATTTTATTTAGCCACCCCCCCACATAACCCACATCTGAAATATTATCAGCCAAATCAAACTAAAAATAGTCCTACTACCTGAGTGTATTAAAACAATTGAGAATCCTGACATCTTAAATTCAAAAATAAACCCTCAGGAGCAAGTCCTTGCAATAGCCCTCACTCCTCCAAAAGTCATACAAGGCAGCAGCCACACAGCTTGTTAAGGATAATACATATTCTAAGGAACAGGCTTAAGTTTCGGTGGGACGGCAGCGGAGGAAGAAGGCCATATGGGTAATCAATAACAGGACAGCTATAGATTTCTGTCCCAGTCAACTCCTTTAAAAGCAAGAGTCAATTATGAAAATAACATGACTTTAAACCAGGAGCTGTACTTCCTGAGAATATACTCAAAATTAAAGTTACAGTATTAAAATATTAAGAAAACAAATTCAGGTTCAACTTTCCTTTCCTTCATTTTAATTCAAAACGACTTTAGTAGCTTATTTTAATTAACAAGTATAACCTAGTGATATATACCATATAAAATTTACATTGTTTCTCAGAACTCAAGTATTTTCTGTAGTTATTGGTCAGTTCTTGTAACAGTAAAATAATGGCACAAAGATATCTGAATCTAAATTATGAAGTATCGATCAAATAACGTATTTGGACTGCAACTGCTAAGAAAGGATAAAAGAAGATGGCTTCTCACTACAAAATGAGTGAGAGCATTTAACTTCTATCTTGTCCCATTTTCTTACTCCCCCCCCCACCTCCTTTATCAAGTGCAGTGTGGTAGCTGCTAGGGTTCCAAGCTTGTCTTCTCTCTCTTTCTCTCGGATTGGCTAAAGCACTGACAGCTTGCATAGGGATTGTAGGAACTGAAGCTCCACCTCCTCACGATGCCAGACACCATTCATAAAGTGAGAGAGGAGAGGGGAGGAGAGGAGAGAGAGAGAGAGAGAGAGAGAGAGAGAGAGAGAGAGAGAGAGAGAGAGAGAGAGAGAGAGAGAGAGAGAGGTGTAGGGCAGGTATCAGAGGACAGGAGGGAGAAGTGGAGTCTGCATAAGCAACCCAGAGGAGAGAAAAAATCCGGACTAAGAACTGCATACCAGATACAACGTAAGCAAGGACTTAGTCACACTAAAATAGATTTTGCGAGGGCCAAAAGTATAAATAACGAGGCAGAAATGAATATCAAACAACTTGCAGCGGTTTGCACCTAGAGAAAGGCAGGAAGAACACCCATCTCCCCCCCCCCCCTTCAAACAAACCAACTCAACCCAAACAACGCCTCCAGTAGGAAATCAGGAAAACTGCGACGACACAACCCCTGAGAAGAGAGGAGACCAGCACGCTGAGACCGCCGGGCGGGCATCTGCAAACCTCAGAGTGTGCAGCGGCCTGAGCTGTAGCTTCTGTGCTCTCTGGGCATTAATTACATCCTTCACTTTCCTTTTGGGGGAGGGTAAGGAAGGCATCACCTACTCTGAGTGAAGACGTCCTACCAGCGAAGAAGTTTAAGAATGAACCACTGAATGCTTTGCTCTTATTTTAAAATTTTCGTTGGCACTTATAAGACTTTATTTCCAGACATCTGGGCAATCGTGGCTGCTGCGGACATCTAAGCCTAGCCTCTTGGTAACCTAATTTTTTTCTCTCTTACCATCTCATCCATCTCTCCCCCACAAGAAGTTGTTCATCTTTATTTACCCTCATTTCACAAAAGAAAGCGAAGAAGTGCCCGCTGGTACTTTTAAAAACATCATATCCTTAATAATTTTCTGCGGAAGAAAGGAAAAAAAAATTCCAAAGAGGGAAAAGAAAAGGCCAGCAGACTATATCATCAGCCGGTCAGCCCAGGTGAAAAGCAAGAGTGAAATTGGGGCTTGAAGGGGAACACACCGCCTTTCCACAGCCGCAGGGCCACCACCAGTGCTTGAGCCTTGGATCCCTCAACGTATTGCGAGACGCCGGTGTACAGCCCGGACCTGTGCCCCAACATGATCGCCGCGCAGGCAAAGCTGGTTTACCAGCTCAATAAATACTACACCGAGCGCTGCCAGGCGCGCAAGGCTGCGATCGCCAAGACCATCCGAGAGGTATGCAAGGTAGTGTCTGATGTGCTGAAGGAAGTGGAGGTGCAGGAGCCGCGCTTCATCAGCTCTCTGAGCGAGATCGACGCCCGCTATGAGGGGCTGGAGGTCATCTCACCCACCGAGTTTGAGGTGGTGCTCTACCTCAACCAGATGGGCGTCTTCAACTTCGTGGACGACGGATCTCTGCCGGGCTGTGCGGTGCTCAAACTAAGCGATGGGCGGAAGCGGAGCATGTCTCTCTGGGTCGAGTTCATCACAGCATCAGGCTACCTTTCTGCGCGCAAGATCCGCTCGCGTTTCCAGACGCTGGTCGCCCAGGCGGTGGACAAGTGCAGCTACCGGGACGTGGTCAAGATGATCGCCGACACCAGTGAGGTCAAGTTGCGTATCAGGGAGCGCTACGTGGTGCAAATCACCCCAGCGTTCAAGTGCACCGGGATCTGGCCTCGCAGCGCGGCACAGTGGCCTATGCCCCACATCCCCTGGCCCGGCCCCAATCGGGTGGCGGAGGTCAAGGCCGAAGGGTTCAACTTGCTCTCCAAGGAGTGCTACTCGCTGACTGGCAAGCAGAGCTCCGCAGAAAGCGACGCCTGGGTGCTGCAGTTCGGTGAGGCGGAGAACCGCTTGCTGATGGGCGGCTGTAGAAACAAGTGCCTCTCGGTGCTGAAGACGCTGCGGGACCGCCACCTGGAGCTGCCGGGCCAGCCTCTCAATAACTACCACATGAAGACGCTGCTGCTGTACGAGTGCGAGAAACACCCGAGGGAAACGGACTGGGACGAGGCTTGCCTGGGCGACCGTCTGAATGGCATCCTGCTGCAGCTCATCTCCTGCCTGCAGTGCCGCCGCTGCCCTCACTACTTTTTGCCCAACCTCGACCTCTTCCAGGGCAAGCCCCACTCGGCCCTGGAGAGTGCTGCCAAGCAGACCTGGAGGTTGGCCAGGGAAATCCTCACCAATCCCAAAAGCTTGGACAAACTATAGAGTGCTGTGGACTTCGTGGAAAGCAACACAAACGGGCATGCTCTCTCTGAAACACACACAGCAACCGCAAAAACTCTAAACTCAAACTTTTATGGAAATCACCTGAAAGAACGCGAGTAGGCGGAAGACCTCCTTAATTAAGAAGCAAACAAAAGAGGGCAAACCAACCAAAAAAAATTTACATTCTTGCACAAAAGTGATCGTTTCCTTCCAAACAATGTGAATCTAAAGATCACACAAAAGAAGCAATCGGGCTTTGCCAACACAAAATGAAACCCAAGGTACATTTTTCAAATCCATGTATAGTTGCTTCCTCTCTTTTCCTTCTTTACACCCCCCTCCTTGTTTTGGGTTGCGTGAAAGATTGTCACCAAGTGAAAAAAAAATATTTAACTATATGTGAAATTTCTTTTTACAAAGTTTTACCGATGTGAAATGTGTCTCAGTGCCAATGTCAATGTGCCCCTCCCTCCTTCTTTTGCACCTCTAACCCTGGCCCTAAAATGTCTTGTTGAAACCAGTAAACCAGTAATAAAAATATTACTTTACATTGTAATTGGCTGCTTGCGGGTTGTTCTTGAATGAAGGCAGATGAGATCACTTTCTAACTTACAAGATATGAGCTTCAACTAAATGCAGGAAGCTTCCATTTGAACTTTGATTTGCAAAGTTTAAAATACAGCATTTTCTGGAGAATTAATTGTACAAATTTCTACCAAAATCCTTGGTAAAAAGTAAAATAAGAATTTTACTCAATATAATGTATATTTGTCCTGTAGATTTTAACAGTAATCTTATGTAATACTTAAAAAAGAAAACAGAACAACATACTTTTATCCCCAAATTTAAAATAATAAAAAGCCTTTCTAAAATTTTTCCGCATTATAAATTAGGATATTTGGTTTTGTATGCTGTAAATTCTTAAAAATCCAGTGCAAAAGAAATGTTTTTGGATTGTTTTTAAATAATGAAGGCATTTCATGTTTTTCCTTCAACCATTGTTCTCAAATTTCAAACAGTAAAAACAAATAAATTTAGCAAGTAAATCAACTACACCAAAAATAAAGAAATGAATGAATGAATAAATAAATAAATAAATAAATAAATAAATTGGTTGCTGCAATATTCCTTTCCCCTAGCAAGTGGTAACATGGACAATTCTGACTTATGTACTACGCTGTTTTTTTCATAATTTGCTTATTAATGCAATACACATGATCATTTTAATAAAATTTAAATAATTATTTTGAATCTACTGATATATAAAGATGATCTTACTACTATTTTATCACCTAAGAAAATAACTCCAAAAGTTATTTCCAAAATAACTCAGAAATAAGGAAAGTACCATCCTTATCCTACTTTTCTCAGGTAATAATCCCAGACTCATTTCAATGTTTCAACTCTGGTAAAGATTTCTTTTATATGCAATAAAATAACTGGAATATAAAATAATTGATAGAACTGAAAACATCCTAAAGAAACAGGTTTGTTTGCTTTATGTCCAAAGGACATGTCCCTTTGATTAGCTTTGATAATGTGAGGTACAAATACAGAACATGCTAAATGATACCTCTAATATTAAATTTTTATTCTTTAGATGTCTCTTTTTAAATGTTTTACAAAAAAATCAATAAATGAAAGATGTAGAAGAAAATAATCTAAAAATTGGTTTTCTGATGAAAACTTTGGGTGGGGGAGGGTATGTGGTGCTGCTAAGAACAGGAGGACTAAGATGACTGAACCCTAGGAAGCTCCTGGGCTCCGAAGCCCCAGATCACTTGACAGAAGAGGCATAAGCTGTAGGCTGGCTGCCCTAGGAAAAATAATTCTGTGTCAAAATACAAACTTAGGCCTTACCTACTCTGAAATTACCTTTGCCCTTTCAATGTATATACTACCGTGTGTGTGTGTGTGTGTGTGTGTGTGTGTGTGTGTGTGTGTGTGTGTGTATGTGTGTGTTTCTCTAAATATAAAACAAACTCATTAATTCAGTGCACTCATTAATTATTTTAAATAAACAATTTATCTGCTGAGGAAAATGGTCTGAATTTTAAGAACAGTTTCAAAGGAAACAATAAATACTTAGAGGTGTACACGAATCACTTAAGGCATAGTATTTGGTTTAAAAGATTAAAATGCTGCTTTAAAATGACTATTTTCACTCAAAAATTATTTCTAGCATGAAACAACACTTCTTCCAACTAGTTCACAAAAAAGTGATTAAGTCTTGACAAGAAAAAAAATTCCCCACTTCAATATCTTTCCTTCCTTATTTAATGCAAGTTATAAAACATTTTTAATGTTAAAAATGTTATAGTTAAGAAAAGTGTTACTATTTATAATACAAAAATATCTTCTATCATCAATGTCTATATAAAAATCAAAGATTCTATCAGTAATTGGATGAAGTAATTTCAAATATGAACTGCCAGGAATTTTGGTGTCTAGAGAATAGGGAGGTTACAGTACAAGACGAATTTCATGATTACGACAAAATATCTTATATTTTACAAGCAACAGGGAAAGAAACTTAATTATGCTACATAAAGAAGAGAAATCTTAAAAACTACAGCTTCTCACAAAAAAAGCAAATAACTTCAAAGAACCTCATCTCAAAGACTGACAGAGGTTTTGATTTTTAAAACACCATCAATCAGATTTTAGACTTTAAACTATGTTTGTTCCAAAAGCATAGTAAAATATTATGAATTAAATTCCAGTCCCTTTTAATTCTTAAGACATCAGAATCAAAGAGTTTAAGTAATTTTGGCAACCTTTTCATAATGAAATTATAGCATATTTTTAGACACTTTAGCATGAAATGTACAAAACATTTCTAGGTGATGAAATTTCAGAATTCAAGTTTTCTATACACTAGATTAGTTGAATTATCTAACTCCAAGCAACCAGGGTTATCACACCTTCTTGTCACACAGTCTAGCAAGTCCTGCCTGAATACAGGCTTTGATATGGAAACAAAGTGCTCAAAGCAAACACATATAATACAAGAAATGATCTGTCTGTAGAGCTCAACAAAATTATAACATTTTTCTCAAGAGCTTTTTAGGAATACTTCCAAATCATGAGGATTTAACAATTCGACATGCCTCCAAAACCACACAGGCTACCAATAAACTCAGAATGTGTGTATATTATGTGTATTCATAAATACATACATACACACACACACACACACACACAAAATAAGCCAGTAAAATTAATTATTCCATTTTTAAACCACTACTCTTTATATAGCATACTTATTTGGTTCATTTTTCAATAAATTGCTTCCTCTCAGAACAAATTCTACCATTCACTTTCATTAAATCAACATTATTTTGGCTTTATAGCTGTGTTAAAAAACAGAAATGTTTCTAAGTAAAATAAAATTGCCATGGTCTGAAAAGTAATCAAAATACCTTCGAAAGGGGAAATTACATTTTCATTTAAGAATAGGAAATTATGCAGTGCCTTGTAAAAGCTACCACAGGTAATGGGAAACAGAGGTATCACACTCTGGCAGAATACGATCGCCTGCACCAAAGGATAGTAAGCCATGGAGACAAAGCAAGGATAATGATATACTGGTATTATATACAGAAAATATATGGGCTAAACAAAACAATTCTACTCTCAAGCTCACTGAATTTTTGTTGTTTAATTCACCATGGACCCTTTGAGGCAGAATATATTTATAGACAATGTTCCCTGAGGTCTCTTCCCTCAAAGAACTAATGATAAATGCAATTAAGTGGAAATTGTTTTTGAATTTAAATGAACTTCAATAATCTAACTAGATGGTAAAAGAGTCTTAAGCTAAAAATGATAACTGCCTTGTAGTCAGCAAAGGCAATTCACAGCAAGAGTTCTAAACTAAGCTTTTGAGATTTTTTATTAAAACCAGTCTTACTTACTAGAACACACAGTCCCATAATAAGAAAAAAAATTAAACCCCTTTCCCTTCTCATCTTCTCACCTTTGGATCAATTTTCTTGAAGTTGGGATCCTCTTCATCCACCTCAAAATACAGTTCAGAGGAAGTAACAGAGAGAGTGCCTTTTACTACAACAGAGGGGGCCACAAGCTGAGCTGGTGTGCTCAGGCTAACAGGACCTGTCAAGAGAAAAAGATAAGCCATATAAGTTGGAATGACATTTTTCAAAATTCAAATTTGATCAGAAATAATATTTATTTTTTTTAAAATTCTTACATCTAAGTACAACATTGCTGACCTCTATACTTCTATATTCTGTCCATACAAAACCTATCTCTGAAGATGCAAAGTCTAGATTCTCACACTATAAGATTTATAACAGGCAGTTAACGATAATGGTAAACTGAGAAGCAATTATCTTACAGGGAGTGTGTAAAATGTTTGGTCTAATCTCTAGGTAAGAAGGAGGCTCTGCCTAAATAAGTACATCCACTTTCCATTTAGAAAGCCAGCCTCAGGCTACCAACAACATAGAATAACAACCAGGAGCAAGGAGGCCTCAATAGGCTCCCAAGGCCAGAGGTGACTTTAGAGCTTGGCTGAGGCATATCAGATACAAAGAGGACTAGCTTTATGAGTGAAGTGTTTGGAAATCCTCTGATAAACTATCTTCTTTGAAAAAGATTGTGTAACTGTTTCATACAAAACCTCTTGCATGGCAACTTTCCCCCCATGCAAGACTGGTAAAAATATTTCTTCTCAAAGTGTCCTTTCCACTGTTTAAATATTGCTCAGTGCCTCCAAATCTAATATTAGTGTAGTTCAGGGACTCTGGGAGTAAACAGCTGGAGGGTGGGTTTCCAAGTGAATGAATTTTTATTGGAATAATCAAATCTCCATAGGGCTTATCAAAGAGACAAATCAGACTGCTACTGAAAACAATAGATGCACTATAGACAGAACAACATAAGGTACCTTATAGCTAACCCTAAAATAAGGACTGAAAATAAATATTTGTGTGTGTGGGGTGTGTGTGTGTGTGTGTGTGTGTGTGTGTGTGTGTGTGTGTGTGTGTGTGTGTGTGTGTGTGTGTGCACATATACATACAGAGAAGATTCAGAGAAAATTTGAAATCCTACAACAATTTCTTATTGTACAAGTCCTGTACAAGAAAAGAGCCAAAAAGAAGACTGGCATTTATAATTCTGAATTAATATAGTGCCTATAAACAAGATACACCTATTCAGGTGGTCAATGGGTAAATAAGTGTTTCAAAATCCAGATGAATTGACATTTCCATCGATTACTTGCAGTGTGATGGTCCTTAATCTCACATCAATCTTAATGTGTGCCAGTAGGACAATAGAAGGGATGCTCTGCGGAGATCAGAGCAGGTTTTGCCCTCTATTCCCAATGTACAAATGCATTGTGTTTGCAGATGGGGAGCAGATAGCTTCAGAACAGCCATGATTTCCCAAAGCTCATCCCTGTAAATGGATGAAATAAGCAGCTATGTGTTCTTTTGCTGTCTCCTTTTGCCCTCTGTACATTAGCATGTAATCCTGAGAAGAAATAACATTTTTTCAATCATTCTCAGACATTCAATTACAGGGTAAGCAGACAGCTGCAGAAGCTGATGCAGCCTAGGTTCTACAGAAGACCCCTGACAATTTCCACTTCATTTCTAACCCACACCACTTTATTAGTGTGGATTACTTCTTAATCCCATTGCCATTGTCAAGATTATATAATTAAACTCCCTTTCACCTCTATTACTGTGAGAACATATCGTTAGTCATAAGAATAGGGGTAAAATAAAGAAGAAGATGGATAAGTGGATGTGAAGGAAAAGACCAGAACAGCAGTATCCTCCTTAACTTCCATTCCCACTACAGACCCCTTAACAGGCACATTCCAATTAATTTTATTCTACTTTGAGAGGTTTGCAGTCATCAAAGCAGGTAACCAGCTTCTAGCTTTGTTTTTCACTATCAGTTTGCATTTTGTGGTAGCACAAGGTTGGAGGTATATTGCCAAATGAAAGCTTTCAAATACCTTTCCTCTTAAAATCATTGCAATACAAACTATGTAATTTTCACATATAAAACTATGTGCTTTTTAAATATTTTCCCCAAGAAATACAAACTAATAATAATAATCACAATCACTGGCACTAAAGGTAAAAACTTCATCTAATGAATGACCAAAACTTCAAACCAAAAAAGTGAATTTTTTTTTTTCTACAAGGAAAAGAAAACTGGGAATCTGCTAAGTACCAATCAAAATTCCTATACTATGCAAACTGTATAAATCTTATGGAATTCTTGGAGCTCAGTTTTTGAGTGACCTAAATGTATGTGCAGTAGTTCCCTAAGAGTTTATATTTAAAGCAAACAGCCTCCAAGCTTTGTTTAAAAAACAGAAGGCAGAATTTCACTTATAACCTTTGTTTTTTAGAGTGTGGCATCTTCCAAAAGATGCACGAAGCACTTCTGATGTAGCTGCTTTTAATTTTTTTGTCTCAATGAAAACTATATATGAAAGAAAAACATAAGGAAGGTCAGGGGACTGGGAAGAATAAAAAAATAAGAGGAATTATAGCAGATGAGGGGAGAAACACTGGGAAGAACAAAACCAATTTCTAGCTAATATAATTGTGAACGTAGGCTTGGTAGTCCCAGTGGTCACAGCTGAAAAAGTAAGTAATTAGATGCTCATTGTCCCAGAGCCAGCTGAAATATCTGCACAGCCACTGAATTACCGGCAAGATTCTCTAAATCTTTCTCATCCACGGATGACAGAGTATCGTCGTCGGCTTCCAGGAGGGCCTCGTTTTCAGAGTTCTGATTTCCTAAAGCCTGACTCTTGATGGACTGTTTTCCTTTAGCAAGGATGTCTTCATCTGAGGCTGAAATGAAAAGGAAACAAAGCTGTCCATCAGCACTGAGGGAACACTCAGGCAGAGGGGTAGGGCTACAGGAAGGGTAGGTAGCTGGAGATGGCCAAGCTTTTATACAGTCACCCACAGTGGGTAAAGTGACCGGGATGGCACACACACTCCTTCTGACAAACTCGATTCCCCAAGCTAGTGTAATGTTACCCTGAACAAGCACCTTAATCCCATTAAATCTGACCCTTGCACTGCTCACCCAGCCATTTATTTACTTATAGTTACGGCAGGAAAGGATTCCAAACCAGCACACACACACCCACACACCCCGCCCTGAATTTGTTCTTTAGTAGGGAAAATCAGAACCTAGTTTAGGAAACAATGCTTATTTAACATGGAAAAATAATGAGGAATCATTCGTTCCTCTGAAAATATTACACTGGCATGTATTTGGAAAGGGCCAGGGAGTGTCTAGAAGAGTGGTCAGTGCTTGGGGGGAGAACACCAGCCAATGAGGGTGGAGGCACAAACCCCAAAGCCCTGTGGGACACTAATAAAGTTCCAGCAGCTGTATTCTGTTCTTCATTCCCTCCTCCTCCTGCCCAGGGCCCTAGCCTACATTTTCACACATCCTCCCCTGCCCACAACACTAACACAAATATTGAGAGGAGGGCTATAGCAAGGAAGCAGAGGCTCCTTGCTCCCTCCTCTGCTGTTTAAACTAAAGGGCTAAGACACCCCGGGGGCAATCATAACAGAACAGTAGGCTGAGAGGCTTCTGGGCAAAGAGCCTCCTGTGGCCTCAGGACTAGGCAGCAAGGCCAGGGAAGGAGGGGCAAAGGAACCAAAGAAAGGTACAGGCTTGCAGCTGGAAGGCGAGCACCAGAACCCGACATGGCTCTCCAGCGCCACTCTGGTGTTCCTGGCAGGCAGTTTTCTTCAGAAAAGCCAACAAGCAGCTAAGGCTTGCTTGAAAAAGCTCAAGGAATGGTGTGTCTTTCTTAACCTTCAATTTCTTTGAATGGTGTCATAGAAGGGAAAGTTCAGGAACCTGCTTCCAGCTAAGGAGGTGAAGCACCCAATCCACCCCGCCCAGGGCTACTGAGACGATAATCCAATGGTTAGGCTTTTGCCCTACCACGGTTTCTGCCCAGCCTATGACTCAAACCCCAAATAAAATAAAGCCTCAGCTTAGAGAGGCGGTTCACAACCTGTGGGTTGTGACCACTTTGGGGATCATAAATCAAATATCATGCATATCAGATATTAACATTACAATTCATAACAGTAACAAAATTACAGTTATGAAGTAAGAACGAAATAATTTTATGACTGGAGGTCACCACAACATGAGGAACTGTAATAAAGGGCCGCAGCATTAGGGAGATGGAGAACCACTGGTGTAGAGTGATGTTTTATTGTGAATTAATCATGTATATCATTAACATGCAGCATTTATGGCACTAAATGGAATATAGGGCTTTTATATTTAATAAGGAAGTCATGGGTAGAAACGTTTTGTATTTAGCTTTGAATGCATTGTACAAGTAGACAAAATTTCTTTTTTCATCTCTGCAATACAGCATAGTAAGGTGCACAAATACGGAAATCTCAGTAAATGTTTGAAAAGTTTAATATTAAATGTTTAATATTAAAATTCATTTATATTTTCAAAACCTACAAGGAGATATACCATTTTAGAAAAACACATCACTATAGTTCTTTATCATTGTTTACATTAAGTAATATAGATTCCCTATACTAAAATAAAAATTGTCTTAATCCAAACATTTCAAACATAAATAACTTGACTAAAAAACAAAACAAAACAAACAACAAAACTGTCCAGTGAGAAATCCAAAAGGAAGCCTCTAAGCTTTCCTTACACATTAAATCATAAGACATTTTCATTCGCCAGTTAGGCTTTGGTGCAGAATTTGTGTACTACATTATCTTCATTTTCTTGATTTATAACTTTCTTCAAAGCAAAAATACTACAAAACAGGGTATTGTTACATAGCACTTGCCATATGCTACCGAATGATCAAAATATTTTACTTATTTAACCCATTTAATTCTTAGAAACCTTCTAATTCCTCAGTTTCAGATAAGCAAGAGACCCAGGGAGGTTATATAATTTGCCTAAGGTAAAAAGACCCATGATAACAGCAGTCAAGATGCAGAAAGAGGCCTATTGGTGCCAGACTATGAGGTCAAGCACCAGCTCTTGGACAGAAGAGAGAAAAAGAAAAGAAAAACCACTGTACAGATATGAATGTCTTTTTAATTTACTAATTCTTTGCTTCTTGTAGTGAATTTAAAGAACCAAGTAAGAATTACAAGTAAAAAAAAATCAAAATCTAAATTTGGTTGATATCAAATATGAGAGACAAAGCATCTCATAACTAAGTTCTATATGCCATACAGATCCTGAGGTATAGCAAGTTCATTTGAAAAAGAAAACTGTTTAATCTGCAAATATTTACAAAAAAACACAGTGCTTAGTAGGAATATGCAGTGGTTTAAAATAGTTCAATAAATAAATTCATTCATTTAAATGGCCACTAAAAATATAATGTGTTATCCCTCCCAATTGGGATTTGAAAGTTCTTAAATATGTTCTCATCATGCTGACTCATACTAAAACAAAGTAACTTTTGAATTAAATAGTTTGTGAAAAAAAAATCTGTACTAAAATGTACTAAATGCATAAAAACACCCACTTTAATTTATTTATTTACTTATTTTTACAAGCCCAGATTCTGGAATTGTTCAATCTCAACTGAAAGCCTTCTTGTCATAGAAAATATGCAGCTTACTGATATTTGGAATGGCTTTCCTGTAATTAACTCCCCCTTGAGGATTTTAAGCTAGCAGCAGTAAAATTACCAACAGTACTCTAATACACACCACATGCGCTGGTGTTCAATTCTCAGTGGTCTAATAGCCTTCTGCTAAAGAAACTTTTTTTCTTCAAAATTAGAACAAAACTTTCCCAAGCATAAAATAAAAGATAATTATCATGTTTATATGTTCTAGGGAAAGATCTGGTTTTACATTTCATTTGCTTTTTTAGTCAATCAACAATTATAAATAAGTATCAATTATCCTGAAGTCTAAAAGCCTAATTGGATGAAGGACATACTTTTGGTTCAAATTTAAAGTACAAGGCAGACAATTTCTGCTATTAAAAATTTTTAATGAATATGATCATTGTTCATATTTTAATAATGTACTGACTACATTTATCTAATTCCATATTTTATTTTAATATTTAAGCTAACTTAGTAATTAACTGCATTGTTACACACAATTAAAGAAGTTTATCCACAGTTAAAGGTATCATTAAAATATGATTACTTCACTAAAGTTAAGAGAAGCCTAAAAGAGAGGCTGGTCTTCAAAATGCAAAATTCATGTCCTTGAGAGTAAGGTACAGGCATGTTTTGTATCAATACAACACTGAGCAGGAAAGAAAAATTAAAATATGTAACTATAAACACCGGTAAGTGTTTATCTACAACATATAAATTCCCTTTCAAACATCCACTGAGGAGGAAACAGGAGACTTCAGTAGTTCACTTGTAGGGAAAGATGTTTATGTGTTAAGAAAGAGTTACTTTGTTTCAGAAAACAAAATTACAATTGTACTAAAGGTATAACATCAAAAATACATAAAATGAATATGAACATCCATGCAATGTGTTTTAAAGCAAATGCTTTAACTGTATTCTGAACAGTAACACACAAAGAATATCTCGGTCAACTATTATCTTGATCTAATTAGACCCTCTATATAGCTAATTTCCTTAGGGTTTTGAGCCAGTAAAATACTCTAGAAAAACTGCCTGAAAGTACAAAGGATGATTTTGTTTTTAATCCAAGCACATACCCTAATGATAGTGGGGTCCCTGAAAGTTTTAGATCTAGAACCTACACAATGATCCTATACAGGGAACAATAGTAAATAATGGTCTGATTTAGGATCTTTCCATGATTTGACATCCTTAGGAATCCAAATTGGTTATTAGTAACATTCTATACATTAACAACATACTCTCAAAGCTATGTTAAATACTCCTCATATACTTTCATCATCATGCACACTCTTTACAAAATAAAACTGTCTTGAATTAAATCAGATTCTGGTGCTAAACAGTTTTAACAGTTGAATTAAAGAAAATCTACCATTTAAACATATTTTACATGGCTTTGAGGATAAAACTTACATTATATCTAACAATAACATTTTGAAGACAATGTACACTGATATGAAAATCCAACTAGTCCTCAGCTAACCTAGGTTTTAGTCCATATGCCAAGAATTACATTAGCCCTTTCTTACCCCAGTTTCTTTATCATTAAAGAAAAAAGTTAGCCTAGACTGGAGCCTTAGGATCCTTCTAGATCTAAAACACTGTGATCATAAATAACTGCCACACAGGACTCCATTCATTGGAAATATGTGAGGAACCACTATGACAGATTTATAACAAATTTTAAAACTGTAAATAGAAGAATATGTTTCCAACAACCAAATGCCCATCTATTCTTGCTGATGCTAATATCCATAAACAACAGTTATTCATAAGATAAAATATCTATTTTAATTATAAAACATGATTCAGTTCCTACAAAGTTAAAAGAATCTCCCATTATAACACGACTTTTATAAATAGCCACTTTGGAGGGTCTCTGGTTGAAAAATTACCTAAAGCTCTTTTCCCCAAGCAAGTTAATGTGAACTTGGGAAGGGCAATTAAATTGTCAGAATTAAAAAATTTGTTTTTAACTAGAAGGTAGCCAGAAGTAGAGTCATGGGGCTGGTATTGATCGCACCAACAGAGAACATCACTCTTCAGGTATTTACTCTGCCACCTTTACACCAGAGGCTTTCCTTCAAACCAAATCAATCTATAAAAAAGATGGCTCACACTACAAAAATACATCACTAATATCCAGCGGCAATTCTATTCAGATGTCTTTCTTTAGTAATGATAATACAACTCAAGATGTTCTAACATTCTGCATTTTTAAAATGTTTGTCTCCTTAGTTAAATGAGTTTAAGTAAAAGAGGTGATAAACAGTATAACACATGGCAGCCACAGAAATATCTATTTTTAAATTCAATACTGAACTCTACAGTATGTATCCATGTTCAACTATAACACCTATTGCTGTTGATAGGAATAACTGTTTTGTTTTGAGTACTTGGGTACTATCATGTTTGATAACTTTATTGTGTTTTGGGAAGTATTCAAAGACTAAACTTCATAGTTAACACAAGATCAAGATTGAATGTCAACTTGATAAGTTATTTAATTTAATAAAATCAAATTAAAAATTAAGCTCATTGCCTATAACATTTTTAGCATAAACTATGCTGACATTAAGTCCAGTACAATATGCATACTCAATTTCAGAATCACGTGCTTTGTCATTTAAAAAAACACACACAAAGAATAAAGTGTAGCTTTTATATTTTTACAAAAGACTGTACTGAGTAGGTATTTAACATATAAATAATATATTGTATTAAACATAATCCATATCCTGCTGAGGTACACACATTTGGCTGTTTTTTAAATAAACACTTCATGAGTTTTACCATTAATCATTATAGAATTTATGTAAGATATTAGTAAATAAGACAATTGCATATAATACCTTTGATTCTATCAAATATTCACAATCAAAGATAATTAACATTGTATTAACATTTAATTCCTACCTAGAATAAGTACAATGACATCTGTGTCTAAGTAGGGCCAAAAATCTTAATTAGGTATTACAAATGAATATTACTGCAGGTGCTTAGAATTTAGAAAGTTAACATTTTATTTTAAAAGGGGAAGTTCAACAATTATTAAAATTTATCCAGTAAGAATCACATAATAATTCAAAATGGTAAATTGTACTACTTTTTATAGGAATATATTTAAATGACTTCTGTATTCAACCTAAACTACCGCATTTTGAATTCAGTTACTGCTATTTTAGAATAAAGGAAAATCAGTTTTAAACACTTAATTGTATAAAAGAAATCCTACCCTTCCTGATGTAAAAGGAAACAGTATATTCTTGTTACCATAGACACCAGAACTCACAACTTACTGTTAAATAAAGAGTTTAGATTAGAAAAATGTTATTAAATTTCAAATTTTAAACACACCCAACAAAAACTGTGTGGCTTAAAATGATACAATTGCAAACAAACTTACTGAAAAGTATCATTAACCAAAAAAATTAATAAAAGAGAAAATATGTAACTCTGAAATCTATACCATCACACAAAAAGAATATGAACCCTCACAGCAAAGTAGGCTAATTAATTCTTCATCATTTCCCCTTCCCGCCCCCTGGAGTTGAAGGCATAGGGCCCCAAGACTATTACTGCTTTTAGATCACTTTGTTATTGACTATTCTCAGTATGATCATTTATTTTAACAGACTGATGTCACATTTGGTGTTATATCTGATGACATATTGTGGACATTTTCTTCCAGAAATGGCTCTTTAAGGATGAGTGCAAGAGGTTAAACGGCCTGACTGAGGCCAAACCCAAGACTACAACAGATTTTTAATCTAAATTCTTAATATTATCACCTGCATTGAAACATGACATGATACCACATAAACACATATAATTTCTTTGTATCAATTAAAAACAATAAATATCAAAGAAAATTCTTAATATTTTTACTGAATATAATTTAACATTTATTTAGTTGGGGTATCCATTGTCATTTGATCACTAACTACAGCATGTTAAACTAATATCCTAATGAGGGGTCAGACTGTATCCACCTTAACTAATTTATATTTTTTGTAAAGTAATTTAAATGTAGAGAGGGGAATTTCTCCTTAATATATTTTAAATGGCTTTTAGAACTTCATAAAATCAGAGGTATTGGTTTCTTATTAAACAAAGCATATTTTCAACGCAAGAGACCTTTTCTGGTTGTTTCTGTTATCAGACTTCTATCTAAATTGAATCACCATCATATGCATCATAACACAAAGTGGGAGTGTTTTGTTAAGCTCTGAAAACAAGATAGTACAGAATAGGAACATACAAAAATAATGTCTATTCTCTTGTCCATGAGCCATCAATCACAGCTGCAAATCAAGGTTCAGCAAGTATACCGAGGCACTTGGACATTTATTATCATACCACTGCTAAACAACTATACATACAGGACAGAACCTAGAAACCTATTTGATTTTGAAAATTATGTGTTTCCTATGCTCATGGATTTAAGTCAGGCTTGCAGGATTCATTTACTCAAAGCTGAATGTGTTGCTTAAAAGGACAAATATTTTAGCCTTGTACTTTGAAATAACATGTTTATGTTAACTAAGTTTTGTATGTGTACTGCAACAAATAAATTACACTTGACACCATAATTTCATGGGATCCTATAGAAAGTGCATGCCCCTCCCCCTTGTGGGATAAGACACTGGGAAATGTGGTGTTGGACAGTTCTTCCATGCCTTGTAATTAAGAAGCTATGTTCTTCTTCACCACGTACGGTACCTGCTGCTATTGGCAAGGAGTGGTTTAAACACTGACCATGTTCCACGGCTGTTTTTAGTGTCGCTTCAGGATGTGTCGATCCTAGAGGGTTACGCACAAATCGTCGCCGGCGCCTCAAGTCATCTTCCCAGTAGTCAAGGCGCCAGAACTCACGAGGACGACTACAATGAAACAGAGACGCCACATATGTTAGCAATTATCAAACAGCGTGGAAGCACTGACTTTCTGCATAGAGCTCTCCTTGTTTGCTCTGCCTTTTCCCCTCTCCTTCCTCTTAATTCTCCCTGCATCTCACACTCCCCCTCTGCAATCTTTAACTTAGGTATGTCCTTGAAAATAACAATATCACCTTCTAGTCTAAGGAATTCCTTTTCCTTTTCTTGGAAGGTGAAATGAGCACTAAATACATCATTTTGAAATGAATTGCTGACAGTGTGATCAGTTTCCCCACACTCTAGTGGCATGTGCTCTGATCTCAGCCTCATTTCAGCCTCAGCAGGGCACCTTTCTCTGTGGCTGCATTTATAAACCAGAATAGGGAAAAGGCTATTATAAATATGGTATAGCATTACCTATATTAATCAAAGTCTGTCCCCCTTCATTTTTCTTCCTAATTTGTGCCTTTTTGCACAAGGTCAGTAAATCATACGATGCATTCTTGGTCCAGAAAGTGTTAACTTTAATGAATATCTCAGTTACATGGTTATGTATGTGATAATAAAATATTACTCTGTTTAGATGTGCAGGAATTTAATTAAAATAATCTCTTAAAATATTCATTACATTTAGCCCCTGAGGCTTAGAACAACATAAGAAAATGCATTTCTTCTCCATTTACTGTTTTTAAATAAACCATTCTTGTAGAGTGAAATAGCAATCTATTTTCAAGCAAATCAGATTGAATTTCTGTTTTATGTAGCCCGTTATTCTATTTAATTAAAAACTACATGCTATATGATGTGCAATAATTACTATATTGAAAGCATACTTTTGGAAATTTATTTTTTAAAATCCAAGTTCTATCATATTTTCCCCAATTACATAGATCTTTTATATGGCAACACATAAATGTCAACTTTCTCTGCTGTTAAATACTCATGTCCTAGCATGCTGGAAAACATTTTAAAAGAAAAATACTAATATAGTGGTTTATTTCAGTTACATACAGAAAAAAATCTTTGGAGGACATATTTATTCACTGAAGATGTATAGTATGAAACCCATAAGTTTCAAAAATGAAATAAAAACATATTCATAATTAAAACTTCTGCAGGAATGACTAATAAAAAATAAAATCTTACTTGTATTTCATGAGCTAATAAAACTGTACCTGTCAGCTTTGACATATTAATACTCTTTACCAGCTGACTATCCCAAAATACCCAAATAAAGTCAACCCTGTTGTGATGTTTTAAAGGTACCATCTATAAAAATAGATTTGTATTTGTTGATAAAAATTAAGCTGTAAAATCATAGACAACAAACAGTACATTACTTAAAGAAAATATTTTAAAAGTAGTAGGAATCCAATAACCTTTTGAGAGAATATAAAAGGGACAATAAGAACATCAAACACTTCCTTTGTTGATTTTGGTCATATGTGAGAAGGAACAAGGATACCAAAATGAAATACAAAAATGTGTGAGCATTGTAGTCCTCAAAAAAGAAAATTAAAACTAATTTACTCTTTCTTTACTTCATTCATTGCTTTGGTACCTAAACTTTAAATAAAAACTAATACAATAATATCATTTAAAAATAAATTTAAGATATATTCAAACTAGATATACAAGCAATAGACAAGAGTTGTTTGAATTCAGTTACTGAAACAAAATTCCCCTTAGTTGAGAAGGATAGAGGCAGTACACAGATGGTATGTGCATGGCTTTGATAGTCATGGAGCTTGGATAGGCACTTCATCATTCTGCCTTCCTACATTTATCTGTTAAAATTATTATCAAATATCAGCCAGGATGCAGTCGTGAATCACAGGCTGCTCCTTGTCTTCAGGGGAATGACACAATGAGGGTCTATTCATCAGTGCAGCAATCGGCACAAGTAATTAGTTCCCTAGACTGAGATTTGCTACAAAGCTATTTCAGTCAGTACCACAAACATATGATGGTGTAAAGCTAATGAAAGCTGCTAAAATTTGTTAACCTTTTGTGCCATCAATCCTTCTAATACCCTATGCTTCAGTTTTATGCAAAGGTGGTAAATTATTAATTTGTCATTAATCCATCTTTCTACATTTTCTGTCAAATTGAATGATGTCATTCTTCTTGATAACAATTAAAATTATAAGAGATGTTAACTTGCTATGATAAAATTATCACAAAATTAGGCAACAATAGATTCCACTATAATGCATATATGAAATCAAATCCAATGTCTATAAAGCACTTGAAGAGTAATTTTTATTATGTAGTAGAAAATTCATGAAAACTATAAACTTATTCACAAATTGTCCTATAACTCAAAGAATAGTCATATTATTATTAACCAAAGCAAAAAGGAAATGAAAAGAAAATAGCTTATTATAGTCTATAAAATTAATTTTTAAAAAAGCCAAACTGGTGACTTTGGGCTGACAAAAATATAATCACCAATATACTACCAACTGAAAATTAAATCACATAGAAAAAGGTAATGAAGAGAAGTTTAATTGGTTAATTACGTATCTGTATGTCTTCAAATATGAATGTTTTACCAAAACTTTAAAATAGATGTTATCCAAACGAGGAGCTGTGAACATTAGCATTACTGTATTTGGAAACTACTGGATCTGGTATACCTGAAAGAGCATCTTCTCAACACCTTTCGGTTAAGTAAACTTGAAGACAGAGCTAGTATCACTCATTTCAGAACACAAACATAAAAAGTACTTTTAAAAATCACCAAACTTTTGCTTTTATATTACAAATTGTATTTTGTTATGTATTGTTATCTCTTAGAAGTCTCTTCTTTTTTAATGAGAGACAAAAATGGAGTGGATCCAAATGGGAAAGGACCTGGGCTGAGTAGAGGGAAGAGAATCTGTATTCAGATTGTATTGTATGAGAAAAAGAATCTGTTTAATAAAAGGAGGGAAATCATCAAAGAAAACCAATAATTTCAAAATATCTCTTCCCAGAGTCTCCATATAAAGCAATTGATATAGAATACTAAGCCCTGGAGGAATGCATTTCTAATCAAACAGCTAGCTACTAGTCTCATTGATGGAAAATGGCATTATCTAATTCTTTGAAGGAAAAAATAATCACACTCACATTTTTTCAGATGTCAGGAATTATTAGCATATTATAGTCATTTAATAGCAATGGACCTAGTCCTGTTTCCAGTAAGATTCCAAAGATATTCAAACTGTTGATTTAAGCCTGTGTTTGGTTAAGCCTAAAAATATTTAATAATTCCTTCAGAAGACACAAGGGACCTGTATAAAGATACTGTGTGTAGGGGGATAAGGAGATGGCTTAGTGGATAAAATGACTACTGTACAAGCATAAGAACCTAAGTTGGAATCCCATGAATCCACAAAAATATGATAGCTCCAAACATGCTGCATGTCATCCCAGATCTGGGAGGGCGAGATGGGAAGATGAAGGAAGATCTCTGGACAGCTTTAAAAGACAAGGTAGAGAACAATATAGGAAAATATCTATTACGGTTTTCTGGCCCCCCACTCACATACAGATATGTATGTATGTGCAACTATATCCATACACTTGAGGAACACAATCTCTAAGTACTAAAACTCTTTCACTATAGAGACTATCTGTCTTTAAAAAGTTATTGGTCGCCCTGAAATTCATTGTTGGCTTATCTTTTGGTTTTTCCATTCTTTGACAAATTCCAAAGCCTGATGCTAAAACTATCATGTAGGTATAATGGGCTTTTCTAAGTCAACCAATTTCTTTCGTTTTCTAAAACCCCTTCACCAAGGTTGGGGAGTTGACTCAGCCAATGAAGCATAAGAACCTGAATTTATTCTGATCACCCACATAAAAAACTAGAAGTAGTAATGTATGCTTGTTATGCCAGTGTAAAGGAAACAGACAGTAAGATAGCTGGGACTCACCAGCCAATGGGTCTAGTTTAATCAGCAAGCCCCAATGACCAATAAGTTACCTTCTCAAAAAAAAAAAAAAAAAGTGGCTGGCTTCTCAAAAATGAAATTTTTTTAGGGTAGTAAGTTTCCATATGCCCTTTTCTAAATGTCTTTAATGTTAGTTATCCCTCCCTGTATTCCCTGTTCTCTCAATAAACTTTCCATTTACCTTTTCCTGTTCCATTATTCCTTATCACCATTACGTTTATCTTCTCTCCCTTGAAATATCAACCCTATGGGCCCTTACTAATTTCCCAACTTCTATGGGTATTTCAAAAGGAACACACATATCTCAAGATTCAAAGCTGAGATCCAGAAATAAGAGAAAACATTTGACATTTGTGTATCTGGCCTGGTTTACCTCACTCAGAATGATTGTTCTGAGCACAATTCATTTACCTACAAATTTTGTAGTTTTCTTTTTCTTATGCACATACAAAATCCCCTCACATACATGTGCTTATACACACAACACATTTTATACAGGACAAATAAAAGAACATAAATATGCTATTTCCAACTTGAAGATATGAAACAAGACACTATTATAGTAACAAAACTGAAAAGACTTCTGAAATCTGAAAAGTAAATATACTAGAGCATCAATAAATAAGCTATTCACTGTTACCAGTGACTTCATCAGGTAATACATACATTAGAATGAACAAACTATGAGTCAACTAAAAATGAAGTATTAAAACCAAAAGTCAGTAAGGCAGAATTTATATTCATTCACAATTAACTGTACAGTGTAACATGAAGAAATCTGATTACTATTTTCTACATGCAAATTACATGAGATTTAAAGTTTAGCTCTCTTTAGAGAAAGTATAGGAAGCTAACTAGGTAATTAACATATAGTAAATGGATAGGTAGATAATCAAACCCAAGATTAAAATATTTTCTAGTAATAATTATTAAATGTTCACCTTGAGACAGTGTTTGAATCAAAAACCTTACTAAGATGTTTCCATGGAGAATTCTCCTGACACCATGGAGAATAAAAATGTGAAAATAAATAAAATTCATAAAATGATGTGTGACTGAGCAGAGACTCTTCTTCACAGCTAGTGAGCAGCACAATTCCAGGGGGATTGTTCAGAGCAAAGTTTGCGTAGGCAGTGTGCTGTGGGAAAGCCCAATGCTCCTTCCATGTTACTGCATGGCACACAACCCAAGTGTCAATCAGGGCAGACTACCTTGCCCCTTCACGTACAATGCTCAGAGTCCTCTCATTCTCTCTGTCCAAACCCAGACACAGGGGACAGAGCACAGTGACAGTTGCCTGACTCCTCAGATCAGGAAGAGGTCTGTAATCAAAGTGAGGAAAACATTTTCTAAAATTTAATCATGTATAAGAAACATTTATATTTGTCTGAATGAACTCATTAAGCTCATGATGAATTATTGATATAGATTGTTTCTTGGATGTTGTTTTACTAAAGTAAAATAGTTTCAGACAACATTAATTACTGAAATCAGGGGTCTGGATGTAAGTACCCCAAATATTGTACTGGAAATTAATTAACATCTATTGTCAAATGAGTTGGACATATGTGACTGTTATCTACTGGTGTGTAGGGTCATTTTAAAGTAACTTCAATCTATGTCAATAAAAGAAAGCTAGCTTTAAAAAGAAAAGCTGTCACAAGAAAACTTTTCCTCCGTTTTCCATCTTACCCACTTTGCTGTGACAATACCTGATAAATCTTGATGGACTTAGCAGAAGTCAGTAATAAATTCTTCCAGCCAGAGCAGAGCTCTACATCCTGGAGAATTTTAGCACATCATATTTTGTTCTTCAATTTATATAACCAAGTATTTTAAAATTCCTGTATCTGGAAAGCTTCAATTTCCATATTTTTAGATTTTAAAAAATTCATGGTAGGCATTAGCTACAACTTAAATAAATGATAATCCCTTGAAAGCAGTAAACATTTTCAGTGCACTGTCAGGTAGAAGATGGAAGTGCCCACATTCTCTAAGGGCTTCAGTTTGTGTATAAAATTTCAGTGAAATAATGTGCAGGTAGAATAGGGTATCATACAATGTGAGGGAATGCGTTCTTTCACAAACTGAAATCTATGGTGCCTCATGCAGATAGGAAAACATTATTAAAAACCGCTGCTTGGTAAGTACCAACTGTGAGTCAAGTAAGGCTATCTGTGCACTGTGTAGGTTTAATAAAATGGACAAGGAATACAGCTAAAACCAAAGCCTCCAACTGTGAATCCCAGTGGAAGATTTTTCTAAAGAAAAATTATTGCTTTTATTGAGGCCTGACATGGAAATTTTACATGACCTTGAGACATTAGAGTAATGTATATTATAGTGAATTATATAAAATTATAACTGATACAGTATTGAGTTTCAGCATGTTTTCAGAATATGTGTATTTACTTTTTAAAACCCTTTAGACACTCATCTTTAATTAAAATTATTAATTTAGACAAAATACTGCATCCAAGTCAAATTACTCAAGAAATCATCAGGGCTTTTCCTGGTTGCTATAAACCTGCTGATCACTTCCTTATTCACTTGTCTTTTTTTCAAGAAGTAAATCAAAGGAAAGCAAAATCAAGAGATAATTATATTATCAATTAAATCTCTAACAAAAGGTAAATAAACTCAAATGATGCCATCAAAAATTATTATTGAAAGGCAACAAGGTATAACAGTGCATTAAGTAGACACATTTATTGCTTTAGGCAACTCTGAGAAGGACTCTTTATCATCAAACTCCATGACCAGTTATGATTAAATACTATTTTCATCATTTTGAAAGTAAAGAAATCATCCAACCCATTGGAATAAACAATAAAAAGCCCTTTCTAAAGCAAAGGGCTTTTACAACATGGCATTTCCCTTACAAAATCTAGTTGGCTACTATTGCAGCTATGATCAAAGTACTAATTAACAGCACCTGGGAAGATTGAGAGTTTCATTACCACTTCAATGATGACCTGTTCTGTAAGTTCAGTGAGGAGAAGGGTTTGTGTTTATCTCATTACCAAGCATAATAACTGTTACAAAGCAGACAATAAATGACTAAAGGATGAATAGATGGCTTTTAAACAGAACTTAAATAATAAAATAGAGTCTGCTGGACAGAAATAGAGAAGGCATAACAAACCAAAGAAATGGCACATGTGAAGGCATGAAGATAAAGAGCACTTTCACCTGAAGAAATCTGGGTAAGATCATAGAAAGGCAGCCTAAAGAGGGCAAAAACTGAATATGACACTGGATTAGAGAGTAGCTCTTAAAAGGCTTTGGGATGTTCACTAAAGAATTTGCCAATACAACTTGGATTCAGCAGAAATAGTCAGGAGCTCTCAAGACAGGAGATGAACTTATTAGCTTTACAATGTATAGGGCAGCAACATGAGGAGGACTGAGCTCAGACAATGGGGATGGAGCCAAGAGGTCAAGGTTTGAAAGACCTGTCTGAAAGACCTGTAGGAAAGAGAAGGAGGGAGATAATGAAAATAAAGACAAGGGTTGTGAAAAGGGGGAAATGAAAACAGAAAGATGCTATTTCCATGAAATGACTAATAAACAGATATGGGTGGGAAAGAATAACCCTGTCCTGAATACCTAATAAAATTCAGACAAGTGTTTGGAATAGGAAAAAAACAAAACTCTGAGCACTCGGAAGGCAGAGACAGGCGGATCTCTGTGAGTTCAAGACCAGCCTGGTCTAAAAGAGTTAGTTCCAAGACAGCACCCAAAGCCACAAAGAAACCCTGTCTCAAAAAAACAAAAAACAAAAAACAAAAAAACTAGCTTGATGAGAATTGGAATCAGTGACTTTAGACAGATATTTATCTCAAAAAATAGTTGTATGTTCATTATGAACCAAGTATTACCCTAGATCCCAGAGAAAAGTATGTTGAAAGGATAGGGGAAAAAGTCAGGATGAAATCCTGGAAATTTGATGCTGTTTTAAATTGCAGGAGAAAGGATCAGAAAAAGGAACAGACAGAAAGTGTCTATTCCCTGTAATCCAAAAAAGGACATGAAGTTGGAGGGGAATAAGGAGATAGTAGAAGCTGGAATAGGAAGAGGAGTGTGGATATAATCAAACACACTGTACACAGTATAAAATTTTCAAAGAACAGACTTTTAGAAAGAACGAGCAGGGACACAGAGCTCAAATGGAACGGTGCTAAGAAAAGCAAGTGAACAAGGGCATTCTGGCTCAAGTCACAAAAAGGTTGTTCTTATGTCCAGAGAGATGAAGGGAAGCCTTTCTCTTTCTCTGTTTTGAACAGCTTTAGGACATATAATCAATATACCATAAAGTCCACCTGTTTAAAATGTACAATGCAATGATTTTAATATATTTACAGTTTATATAACTATAACCATGATCTAGTTTTATAATAATTTTGACAACATCCTGTCCACCAAAAGAATTCACTGTCCATTACAAACTTCTCTCCAATCCCCCTTCCTCTTGGCCATTGGACATTTCATAGGAATGGAATCCCATGATATATAGGATTTGGGAACTGGCTTCTTTTTCTTGGATTGCTCTTTAGCTTCTTCCATACTGCAAAACGCATTGCTCATTCTTCCACTCCCTATCTCCATCTTCCTTCTCCCTTGTCATCTTCCTTCTTTCTCTCCTCCTTCCTTCAATTTTTTTCTCTCTGTGTACATCCTTCCTTTCTATGTTAGGGATTATTTCCAAGATCTCACACATGCTAATCATGTGCTTCACTCAAAACCCAGTCTTCATATTCTTTTTAATTATTGAATGGATATTTCATTGAATATACTATATCTTGTTTAAATGTGCTGAAATATTATCAGGCCCCAAGAATATGACTATTCTTCCCAAGCACATCTGTTTAACCTGAGTTTATTTCAGTTATGTAGCACCTTTACCCTTTCACTCCCCCCTTTTCACAACTTTCAATTTTATTCTCCTTATGAAAAAAAAAAAGTTGAAATCGACTAAAAAGTTGTGAGGTCCAGGTAAGACTGGAAGTCCTGGAAGTTGTTGCTCCAGTTTAACACTAATCTGTACAACTGTACAATCCCTCTTGGCCCTTGCTAATTCAATAACCTTGGAGGAAAAGAAAAATGACTTGATTAGGTTTATTTTCAAGATTTAGGACTGATTTGGATAAAAGATCAAGAGGGAGGCTTAGGGAATGGACTACGCTTGTTACAATGTCTGGAAGAATAAACCCATGTTAGACCTCAACAAACACAATACTGTGCCACAAAAGGACAAGTCCATCGGTGGCACAGCACAATGGCAGCCTCATGAGATTATATAGTGTAGTAGTATCAGAGCCATCTTGGTTTGTGTAATTACTCTTTGTGATATTCACAAATAATGAAATCACAAAATGTTACCTTTATGGAAACATATTACTGCAGTGCAGTGATGTATACTTGTATATGTAATTAATTATACCTAAAGTATATATTGTTACAGAAAACACAAAACTTGATATATTACATGGATACTATATGATGTTTCAATACAGATAAATAATATTATACAACATTTAAACCAGGTTAAAAAGTAGCTACCTGGCTAAAACACCTATTTTTCCCTATGGCAAAAACTCTCAAATTTTGGTACCTCTACCTTAGATTACATGAGATTAACCTTTTAAATATCAATTGATTGAGATGAGATACTTGCCCTTCTACACCCAGTTTATTTCACTTAAAATAATGATTTGCAGTTCCATCTATGTTGTTATAAATCACAGGTTACCCACTTTTCCACGGCTAAAATACATATACATATACATTTATATATATGTCATATTTACTTTATCCACTCACCACTTCATGGACATTTAGACTGCTTCCATTTTCTTGTGTATTGTAAACAGTGTCCATAAACAAACAAATGTAGGTATCTTTGACACACTGATTTCATTTTATTTAGATATAATCAGGGGTATAGTTCCTAGATCATATAGTAGCTTTATTTTCAGTTTTTTGATATTTTCATCCCATAATGACTATGCTAATTTATGTCCTAGTGAACCAGATCCAAGGATTTTCTTTCCTCTGTATCCTCTCAGCATAAATCATCTTGACATTTTTGATAACTACTAGACTTAGCAGGGTGAAGTGATATCATATTATGGTTTGGTTTTTTATTTCCTGATGATTACTGATGTTCTGTGGGGGTAGATACATAGTCAAATTATATACCAATGGATTACTTCATGCTATATTTGGAGCAAAGATACTCTCAAATTTGTGCCCATTCTTGCTCCAACTCTAGTGTGCTGAAATTACAGAAGTGCCATCACTCTCATCTTTGATGGCCAACTGAAAGTATCCATTGTCTATTATTTACCTAGATGTTTTAGCAATTATGTTTTGGAGTTCACATATATTCTGGATACTAACCACGTGTCAGATGTTCGCAACTATTTTGTCCCATTTTCTAGACTTTGCGTTTATGGTAATGATTGTTTCCATTTGTCTAACTTTCTATTTGTTTGTTGTACTTTGGTGGGGAGTCAGATGTGTTATTCAAAATTATCTTGTCAATTCCAATATCCTGAAACATTTTCCCTAATTCTTCTCTTAGTATTTTCAGTTCTACATTTAAGTTTTTAGCTCATGTAGAGTTGATTTTTGTAACAGGTAAGAAATAGGAGAATAATTTCACTCCTCTTAATATAAATTTATTTTCCAACCACCACTTACTACAGAAGCTATTCTTTGTCCAATGTATGTTCTTAACACCTGTACTGGGTAGTTTTATGTCAACTTGACACAGCTAGAATCTGAGGTGGAAAAGTCAACTGAGAAAAATGCTTCCATAAGATCAGGCTGCAGGCAAGCCTATAGGGAATTTTCAAAATTAGTGATTGCCGGAAGAGGGTCCAGCCCATTGTGGACAGGGCCACCCCTAGGTCTTGGGTGCTAATAAGAAAGCAGACTGAACAAGCCATGGAAAGTAAGCCAGTAAGGATCACTCCTCCATGGCCTCTGTAACAGGCTCTAGCCTCCAGGTTCCTGACCTCTATAAGTTCCTGTCTTGACTCTCTCTTTATGATGAACTGTGATATGGAAGTATAAGTGAAATAAACTTTTTCCTCCCATGTTGATTTTGGTCAGGATGTTGCACTACAGCAACAGAAATCCAAAAATGGTATCTTAATCCAAAAATGTCAGCTGGCTGAAAATGAACGGGCTTTCTTCTAGGGTTTCTATACTGTTCCATTGCCCTATATGTCTTTTTAAAATGTCATACCTTGATGTTTTGATCACTACAACTTTGTGAAGCATTTTTAAGTTAAGTAGTTAGTGCCTCCTATTTTGTTCTGTTGGCTTTGACTATTCAGGATTTTGTGGTTTCATGTGTATTTTAGGATGTTTTTCCTATTTCTATGAGAAACATTATTGGTATTTTAATAGGTAATGTATTGACTATATAGACTGCATTAGGTAGTATAGACATTTTAACAATGTTAATACTTGAAGTGGGAGTATCTTTCCATTCTTGGGGAGGCTCCTCTTCAATTTCTTCCAGCAATATACTATAATTTTCATTGAATGAAGGCTTTAATAGGCACAAAGTCAAATTTATCCTGGTCTCAAGTTACTCCTACTGATGATAATTAAAAAATACAGTTGAGTTTTGAAGCATGGTAAGTTTTGTTTTCCTATCAACTGATACATTAGTTTAATCAACAGTCCAAGTTCCTTTATGTAGTGCTGTATGAGTTGTACTAAAATTGCCTAGAATGAAGGTGAAAACCTTCTTCAGTTTTCAAACAACAAAATGACTAGACAAAAGAAGAGACCATGAAAGAACATCATCAGGCTTAACAACGTGCTGTAGGAATAATCTTACAGAGTCAGAGCCTTGCTCTTTATATTAGGCATCTAGAAATTAACTAATTTTAATAGTTAATCTTCATTTTCAACTCAACTAGATTTAGAGTCATGGAAATGTATCTCCAGGTATCTCTATTAGGGGTTTTCAAAAAGATTTAACTGAGGACAGAAGACTTACCCTGTGGTGATATTTTGTTTATGATCTAAAAAATAAAGCTTACCTGAAGATCAAATGCAAAGCTAGCTACACTAGGCAGCCACAGTGGCCAGGCAGTGGTGGTACACACCTTTAATCCCAGTACTCAGGAGACAGGGGCAGAAGAATCTCTGTGAGTTCAAGGTCACTCTGAGCTACACAAAATTGATCCGGTCTAAAAGAGAAATTGAGCTCACAAAAAGGTGATCCCAGCACTTGGGATCCCATGCCTTTAATACCAGCAGTAGAGAGGAATATAAGGCAGGAAGAGACAGGAGCTCAGTGAGTCTGAGGAGCAATGCAGTCAAGAGCAGTCTGAGGTTCAGTGTATACCTTCTGAGTACAGGATCACCCCTTCAGTCTGAGCATTGGTAGAGGTGGCTGACCACTCTATATTGGCTGGCAGCTTTGATTCTCTGATCTTCAGCTTTAACCGTAGTATCTGTCTCTGGGATTTTATTATTAATACCAATTAGAATTCATGCTACATTGCCCTAAAAGCTATGAGCACTATTCCATAGGCTGTGGTCCCTGGCTAAATAAGAAAGATGATTCATCTCTCCCTCTCCTTCTTGACTGTTGATGAAATATGACCAGCCACCTCATACTCTTGGAGAGACATGTCTTCCTTCTCTCTTTGTTTTCTTTCCGTGTGTGTGTGTGTGTGTGTGTGTGTGTGTGTGTTTTGTTTTTTGAGTCAGGGTTTCTCTTTGTAGCTCTGGTTGTCCTGGAACTTGCTCTGTAGACCAGGCTGGCCTCAAACTCAGAAATCGGCCTGCCTCGGCCTACCAAATGCTAAGATTAAAGGCTTGCACAACCACACCCAACTATCCTTTCCTTTCTTAAGCTGATTTAATCAGTTTTTCCCAGGACAATGAAGAAAGTAATTAACATAACCATGATGTTGTAGGCAGATTATCAGTATTTCCCTGGTGACCTCATTTAATTCTAAAAACAGCCTGACAAATTAGAAGTATAATTCATATTTTCCAGGTGAAGAACTGAAACTCAGAAATTAAAGTGACTTAGCTAATAATAAATGGAGGGTGACCTTCCATCTAAGACACCCTATTACTCAAATGGTTTTAGAACTGTTTTGACTAAGATATTCATGTTAGGCTCACTAATACACTCATTATGGTAATTTATTATATTGGTATGCATTTAAACTTCTCTTTCGTAAAATGGCAGATTTGAATGAGACTAACCTGAATCTCTATTCTTTGAAAAACTGTCAGCACACATTCCAATGATTATAACATACATGACTTTACCAGCAGTAGCATTACTTAATATTGGAAGCATGATCATTACACTAAGAAGAAATAGGAGATGCTGTAACTTTCAACAGAGAAAAAAATTCAAGATGAATACTCAGTAAGAAGCTGCTATTACTTTCTGAATATTTCTACCCCAATACAAAAGAACTAGATGCTTTAAAAACATGTAAGAAACTATCTCACATCCACAGATGACTGACTGTCTTGGCATTTAGAATATTCCTTCCTCTCAAGCTAAGGTCCCAAAGTTGTTGCTGTTTTTAAGATAGTTGATAAAGTATAAAGACAAAAAAAAGTAATGAAACACCATTCTCTACAGTGAGACATTTTATCTTTAAATAAATAAAGGTTTGTATGTAGGAATATCTAGCATAATCTATTACTTCCTGTGTCTAGTTCAAAACTCTCAGAAAAGTATAGAAACCAAAGAACTGATTTAAACTAGGGCAGAAGAAATAATTTATGTCCTGTGCTTTATAACCTAGATAAATTAAGGCATTAGCAAAAACTATGTGCTCCTATCCACAGGGGAAAATAGGCTTATTAAGTTTCACTTCCAGGTTCTGAAGCCAGTTGGAAGCCAGTTCTCTGCATAGTTGTTGTCATCTCCTGGAAACATTCTGGTTCTTTCTATTTTGCAGCAATTATTCCCATTTTGAAGTAATTATGTGTCGTGTCCATGTCCCATCCTTGTGACCCCCCACCCCCTCACTGCATTTCACTTTTTTTTTTCTGGTTCTCAATTATCACTCCTGCATGGCTTATTCATTTACAGATTATTTTCTGAGTATCACTACTATCTGGAGAATCCTGATTGAAATGACAGTAGATACACAAATATGAAGACCATGCAGCTTTTAATCACAAGACCTTATAACCTAGTATACTAGCTAGCTTTATGTCAATTTGACACAACATTGTCATAAAGTTGTTATCTGAAACAAAGTTGTTGCCAAGGTCATCTGAGAAGAAGGAACCAGGATGGAGAAAATGCTTCTAAAAGACTGGCCTGTAGACAAGTCTATGGAGTATTATCTTGATTAATGGTTGATGTGGGAGGGCCCATCCCAGAGAAGGTGGTACCACTCCTGGGCTGGTGGTCCTACATCTTATAAAACAGTAAGCTGAATAAGCCATGGGGACCAAGCCAGTAAGCAACACTCCTTCATAGCCTGAGCATCATATTGTTGCCACTTGTTCCTGCTTTGAATTACTACACTGAGTTCCCTGGGTGACAGAATGTGATCTGAGAGTTCCTTCCCAAGTAATTTGCTGTCATGGTTTACTGCAGCAACATAAACCTAAGACACATAGTAACCAAATAAGCATATCATTACTTGGCATAAAATCCAAGACTAAGAGAAAACTAAATACCCAGGAGTGTATAAAAATCCAGAATAACAACAAAAGATGTAACTTTTGGTGAAAGGAATTAAGAAAAGTGTTGAAGAAAGGGAGGTTTTTGAGAAAGATAATTGCGATGGGGTTGAATTAGAACTGATACGCAAAGAAGAGAGCATCCAAGATTTTCAGAGAGATTTTACCAGTGTACAGAGTCCAGAGAATTGGAATTAGATGTTTAGTTAGTCCTACTTAAAATGAGATGAATATAAAACGCTAGGCTAACCACAAAAGAGTTAAAAATATACACAAATACTTATATTGCACTCATTCATTTACCAATAAATACTTAACTGCTCATCGATGATAACACAATAATCTGTGCCACACATCTAAGATTCAAGTTTGTTTTTGTTTTCATTTTTGTAGTGAAGAATCACTGTTCTTAATGACCTCATCATCCAATAAGACAAACAGGTGCAGCAAGAGACATTTACATGCAAAATGTACCCCAGGAACACAGAGATAGGGCATAATGTAAAGCAAGAGATGGACTTCTTCACCAACAAATTGGCACACAGTATTGGCAGACGTTTTCCAGGAGAATTAAAAAAAAAAGAAAACATTGTTTTTTAGGGAATAACACAAGCAAAAGCCAAGCAAGTAAGAAACAACCGTGAGCAGGCTACAGCTCAGTCTTTCCAGAATTCCTGGAAAGTATAAAGCAAGAAGTGGCCAAAGAACAATTTGCAAAATGGAAGGTGCCAGATCATGAAAAAGTATCTGAGGCGTCTGGCTTCTGGTTGAAAAAACGTGTGGGTTTTTTTTCTTTTCTTTTTCTTTTTTTTTCCTTTTTTAGGCCTGAGCAAAGGCTTTACCTGGCAGACTTCAGAGAAGAAAGCTTACCCTACACCACACTTGATGTACAGCCAATTCTTTCCAAGCTTTGGGGAAAACTGCATTCAGGGTACCTGGCGCCTGGCCAGTCATACTCAAAGTGTATTGCCTCCCCCTATCCCCCACTGCCCACAGATTTCTATCTGGTGCCTGGACTAAGGTCCTCTTCAAGCCTGTCTGCTGAAATCTTACTTGAAGGAAAACCTTATAGACATTTCTCACTACTTTGAGTCTGTACCAAGACTGTCTCACTACCTCAAGCTTCCCTTCCCACCTCAAAGTCAATAACACTGCCAAAGCCTTCAGTTTTAGCATCCCTAGAAAGACCCCAACATTTGTAGAGATCTATAAGGACCCAAAACAAGTAAATTTAAGGCAAGAAACATTGAAAATGAGAAAATAGGTAAAAAGTTAGTATTATGATAGGTACCAACTAGACCTCTTCATGTTCAATAAGTTATGTGACTGTTGTCTTCAGCAATGGGGCCCTGCTGTCAGTTTGTAAAAAGCAAACTATAGTCTTGGTGAAAGCCTGGGTTGTTTGGGGATTTCCATAGGATCCTTTTAGCCAACAAATAAACTGGGTGTAACTCAATCTTGGTACTGGAAACTTCATTTGGGGACAAGAGATAGCCAGTTTCCCCCATTATTTGGAGACTTCACTAGAATAGCCTCCATATATTTTAGGATTTTTCCACTGCACTAGGTTTCAAATACACCTCCCTCAACCCCATCCCCCCACCCCTCCCCTACCTGACCCCTCCAGGTCCTGTTCCTCCTCAACCCCCATTACAACCATAAAATCTATTCTATTTCTCCTTCCCAGGGAGATCTATATGTCATTCCCCTACCCACTACTCCCCTCCTCAATACCCAACCTCTCTGGGTTTGTGGACTGTTGCTTGGTCTTCCCCTCACTGTTCAGGGAACCCCATGAAAGAGGAGGCAGAAAGTGTGTAAGATCCAGAGGTGATAAAGGATACCAGGAGAACAAGTTGCTCTAAATCAGCTGAGCAATGCTGCCTAAACAAACCTGAAAAATGACACTAACCGGTATGCCAATGTGGATGGAGGAAACTTCAGGAAGTCAAGATTTAGTTTTAAGGGTAGGGGCATGACTTATGGCAGAGTACATGCTTTAGTGTACAAGTCCCTGTGTTCAATCCCCAGAACCAGGAAAAGCAACAAAAGGAGGAGGAGGAACAGGGAAAGGAAGGAGGGCAGAGGGAAGAGTAGAATGTAAGTTTCATTTTTAAAGGTGTTTTATTTGAGCTGCCTATTAGAAACCTATGGCAGAAGGGGCTCACTAAACATCTATCTCTCTTCTTCCTAGTCACAAAAAGAGGCCATATTTCACAGTCTCCTCTGCAGCTGAAGTATGGCTATATGACTGCATTACAACAATTATGGTGTTAGCAAAGGTGGTATGCTCTTCCTCTTTCAAAACCTCCCCTGGCCCAGGGACCTTGAACTTGCTATTTATGCCAGTTTGGCTTTGAATTCACAGAGATCCACCTGACTCTGCCTCCTAAGTGTTGGGATTAAAGGTGTTTATCACCACATGCAGCCTTAAAAGCCTAATAAAAAATGTTATGGCATAGTACCAAAGACTGAACTATCAATTAACTTCCCTCCCTCCCCGTCTCACACACACAACACAACACACAAACACACACACTCCTTTTGTGTTAGCTTATTTCCATTTTATTTTATTTAATGAGGTAGGTTTTTATAAGGCTTTTTACCAGCAGATTAATGCATATATAAGTACATTTAAGATGACAGAGCACTGCTTCTCAAGCTTTAACAAGCATAGAAGAAATTGCAGGATGTTAATAGTGGTTAGAATGTCTCATGTGGCCCAAGACTGAGTTTCTAACTAGCACCCATGTGATACTGTGGCACACATACCCTTTTAAGCATTTTGAGACAGTCTCATTGTAAAGTTCAAGAGGCCTATAACTTGCTATCTTTTCTTAGCTTTCCAAGGAGCTGGGATGATAGGTATAGCCAACCAGTAAATTTTAACATATCATCATGTCCATACCTTTTGATAAAGATGAATGTGGCTATCACAGAGGCTGAAAACTAACTAATTTTAGTGAATCTATAAGATGGGAAAAACTCTCTTACCTCAAGGTTATAAAATTAATATGAGAAACAAAATTCTGTGTGAATCCTTTTATTAAAGCAGCTTTATGCTTCCCCAAAAAAATATGTCCAAGTGGAAATATTGATTAGACACCTGAAAAAATTTGCTAAATTCAAGGGAAGGAACCTGAAAGAACATATAATTTTAGATTCATGTCTAGACAGTATTTATATAACTTAGCTGTGGAATGGCTGAAAGCCCCAAGACTGCACATAGACAGAAGAAGAGAGATTAGAAACCCAAAGACTAAGGCCTGGTCATCCCAATAACAAGATTGAAACAAATGGACAAGAACCAGAAGGAATTTTGAAGAGAGGTCAATAGTAGGAGAGATATCAAAAGTGTTCCAGAAATATACAGTGATCCTGTGTGTGTGTAAACAACTCAAGACAGCCATTCAGAATAAACTACTAAAACAAGCAATATCCATGTAACTAATGTCCTTGAAGAAAATCTCAGTGTAATTATGGGACAAAAACCTCATTGTAATTTGGGGCTATGAGGAAGAACTCAGCAGGAAACATACATTGATATAGAACAAGGAAGTCACATATATTCTTTATCTGAGTTCGTACACTGGAAATATTTTAGAGAAAATGATTATATCAAATGATACTATATACATGCCATAAAATGTATAAAAAGAGATTCTTTTGGGCCTTCACATATTAGAATAGCTTAGATAGATAGTGACAAAGAAGCTTATGCATGCTGGGGTAAGAGAGCAGGTCTGTAATTGTAGCTATTCAGGACTGCAAGTTGCAGGAAAACCTGGCCAGCCTGAGGAGAGAACTTGACTCAAAATGAAGACAAAGAGCTGGTGACAGAATTCAGCAGCATGCACCTAGCATGCATGAGGCCTAAGATCAAACAAGATTATTCAGATTGAAAAATATAGAAATGCTTCACAGGGTTCATCACGTTGTGGAAGGCATTCCACAATGAATAGGAAAATTCAAGTCATTTGAGTTGTGCCTCTTACCATTTCAAATACTATTCTTTGAGACTGTGCCTAATTAATGTTCTTAAGTTAAAAGATTGACCACTACATTTAAAAAATAATTTCAATAAATTATCTGCATTTTCACTGAAACAGATCATTGTACTCAAATAATGCACTAGGCTGCCTAAGATTCCTTTGTGATATGTCCAGCTTCTCGACACCTAAATCCTCAAATACTGCAAATGAAACTAAGCTCCTGGTCAGTTTAAGTCAAATAAAATTAAATATATATTTAAACTACACTTAAAAATCATATTAGGAAGATCAACTCATAAAGAATCCCTCATATAGTCTTAGTCCAGGAAAATAAATGCAGGCATGCATGAAGTTTTGTTTACAGCATCTTCCCAATGTTTTATAAAGTTATTATCAATCTAAGTTGCAAAAGAAATCACAGAGCAGTACATGATATTTAAATACCTTATGTTTTCATTTTACACTTTTCCTCTCAGGATGAAGTCTTAAAGGTAATTCAAAAGGAAAATGAAAGTATTTTACCCAGAAGATAGAGACCATATGTTCTGCAATCTGGAAACCCATTGGGGAAAAGTGTTGAGTTTTTAAAAACTGAATTTTGACAATTGGAAGCTGGTGTGGATTTTTTTTTATTTTTTATTTTTCTTTCACTCTCTTCATGAAGAGTCTGAATCATTCTCATGGGGGAATAAAATAGACTTTTATCAAGTATGGAAAAGCTTAACACCTGCTCAACTACAAATTACTTAGAAAACATTCAGCAAGCCTTCACAATCTCAGAATGAGGCTTTGTAATAAACACCTATTCCTAAGTGTGAGATATTCCCAGAAGGTTAGCACAGGAATCACATCTACATATTTGAGCCTTTTAGATTTCATATTCTATAGTTTCTAGCCCTCTTGTAATTAATATATTTATTACTATACAGATTTATAATTAACATTATTATTTTTGTTGGCAAGGACATAAAAGTTGGCTATAATTAAAGATGTATGCATTAATAATACTGTCAGGGTCTAAGACAAAAGACATCTCTTATTTATTTTCTCTATGCACAGCTACAAATTTCTAGAACAATGCCCACCATCTATTCTACACTAACAAATTACACCCGAACCGTAAGTATACATGTGCCTCATTCCAGTCATTCTTCCTTAGATATAGTTAATATTCCCCCGTTTAAATGATTCTACTCTCACAATCTGGGTAATGAAATGAAGTTCTTCAAGGACCTTCAATTGTGTAGATTAGTTTATAATAGATAACATACATAAATAGTAACACATACAGGATACACTCCTAAGGAATTTAATTTAACTAAAAACATTCTTTGCCCACTACATGAAAGGAAAACTGATACTATATTGACAAGCATGTGTACTGACATAGTATTTCTAAACTGAGATTATGAATAGATATTTGGGTTTACAAAAGTAACTCTCAGTTAAATTAAGAGGATAAGTAAGAGAACAAGATTTTAAAAAGAAAATATTGCTTTCTCTTTAAAGGAACTTCTCTGTATTATGCTGCATTAAACACTCAACAGCAGCCTCTTTCATTTGACTTCTTCCTTTCCAGTGTCATTCCATACTTTGTAGAGAAATACGATGGAGTAATGATAAAGAAAGCAAAATATATTTTGTTAAATAACTGGGCCAATGAGACAACTCAGCAGGCTTGCCACCAAGCATGACAAACTGAATTCAATCCCCAAGTCCCACATTGTAGGAGAGAACCAACTCCAGCAAATTGTTCTCTAACCTGTATACACGTGCTGTGCTGTATGTACTAACATGTAAACACACACACACACACACACACACACACACACACACACACACACACACACGAGATAAGTAAATATACTTTTAAAAATTTGTTAAAAATAAGAACTTTCAGCAAAAATTATTTTAAAAATTGTATGAAAGTGAAAATTATGACCATAATGATCACAGACATCTGCTTTGAAAGATGTTACTTCATGGAGATTTAAATGTTCCTTTTATATTTGATCTTCTCTATCATCTAACCTATTTACCCAATTTTTATTATAAAAAAACTATGTGCTCCATAAGTATATTTTATTTAGTGCTTAACAGTCTTTTGAATATTGTATGACATGTGTATATACAAACATTAAAAGAAAAAGGGTTGTGTCCCTCTGTAATTGTACTAGAAAAGCAAGAAAGACACAGTTAGGAAAAAAAAAAGCACCAGACGGAAAGAAGAATTATCTAGATTTAGTTCTGATTTCATAATTCATTACCTATTAGATCTACACAAACACCCTGGGCCTCAGTTTCCCCATCTAAAAAATAAATGTGTTGAATTAACGAATCTGAAAATCCCTGCCACTTTAAAAATGTTCTTACTTCGATTTTCTATTTTTTAATATAGTTTAGTCTTACTATACTTCATTATTATGTGTTCAAGATTTTATTATTTCCAGGCCCTCAGAAATCTCAATGAATACTGCTCAATAAAATGTATGGAATTAATTCCTTTATTTCCTCATTGCATAGTTCTCCTGGGAGCAAAAGACAAAAAGCCATGATTTGGCCACTGCCCTGAGTCTCAGCTTTTCCTGGGGGCAATTCTTAGATATTTGGTTCAGTAAGATGAACACAGAACTCGAGTATAGATGGACTTGTCTAGATGGTAATCAACACCTGGATCAACACAAAACTACAGGTGATTAAGGTCTGGCAAATTCACAGGAAAGAAGTTATCATGGCTTTATTTCTCTTCATCCTGTCATATTTCATGGGCTACAAAAACACTGAAGTTGGAAGGGAAGGGACTAAAAGATTTAAGTAATTCAATACCTGGTTTTACAATGCAAATGTCACTGTTTCAATACTTACAATAAAGATTTGGGATTGGGGCAGAAAGTTGGGCATGTGAAAATAAACTCACAATCAAAAGAAACACAAGTTTCGGAAAATGTTGCCTGTTACAACTGCTTGTTTATTTCACCTTTCTTCCCTTTATTCCTGCTGCAAAGCAGCCTGAATTAGGCATTCATGTTTGAAGAGGATGCACTCACGGCTTTGAGAAAAGGTAGATTCCTGGCTGGCTAAGGAATCTTTCATAAGTATAGATCATTATTGGCAAAGCCTGCCTGACGGCAAGCCTTACCCCACCAGGGCAATTTGACAGTAATATTGAAAATTTTAATATAACCCACATGACAAACTTAGCTGTTTGACTTCTAACTATGTATTCTACCACAATTATAATCACCCTTTTAATAAAAAAAAAACATTAGAAGCAAACTAAATGTTTATCAGCAATAAAAACTCAAATGTTACACACTGTATACATGAAATATAGGGACAGAAGTGATCTTCTAGCTCAGTAGTAGAGTATTTGTCAAACATAGGTTAGAACCTGTATTTTATCCCCAGTTCTGAAGAAAATAAATGAAAAGATTGCAATCAATAATAACAACTACCATTATCAAAGAGAATCCTTTTTGTATTTCTATTGTGATCACATCATTATTTCCATTCAATTACTTGCATACTCAAAATTATCATGACAATACTAAATAGAGTAACTAGTAAAAAAACAGCTTGCCTGTTTTCTCATATAATTTTATTGATTTAAATTTTGATATGGTTCTTTGTTGCATTAACAATCCTACAATAAATTTTTACATACAATAGAATTCTAGCTTATTTTTAAATTCAGGTTCAATCAGTTACTATTTAATTAATTTTAAGAATGGAAGTAGCACTTCTACAACTTGACCTTTTACTTTTAAGGTCGGGATAAAACAAGAATTTCACAGAATTTGATTGGAGAAATAAGATAATTCAGCTAAGTACTAACAAGAGCATATATGCATAAAAGTGGAAGAATATTATATACAAAATGTGTGTATACATATATACATTTGGACTTCAATACTCTTAAATGATAATGGCTCAAGAATGATGAGTGATTAATAAGATTCTCTTATTAAGTTCTTGTTTTTCTCAGAGTTCATTAGCTGTTTTTCTTAAGTCCTATATGATTTGTGAGTACGTTGTATAATTGTATAATTTTAGCTCATTTCAAACCTGATTTCAATAAAATGATTTACCAGTAACAAAGAAGAGGGACTGGATATGGCTCAGGACTTGGGATATTCTCATTTGAGTCAAAGAAGCTTTTTCCTGCATTGGCCTGGCTGCACTCAGTATAGAGATACATAACACTTAAAAGTGCTAAAAGGAGGCTGAGTCTCAGGCCTAAATGGGACATCTTTATCAATCTGGCCTCTCACCCCTTACAAGGTTCAGGGATCAGAGAAGGCAGAAAATACTTAAGACTTAGACAAAGATAAGGAGTGAGTATTATGAGTTGCTGTATTCTGTAACTGAGATGGCTATGGTATCCATACTCACAACAATCATGTTTAGCTGCACAAGATCTATACAAGAACTATCAAGCCAAAATCCTTGAACAGACATGTCAGATGATTTGGAGGCCCCACCCCTTCCTGAGGAGCAATTGACAGTTGAGTAGTTGTTGAGAATGTGGCTTCTGGAAGTTTTTTTGTGCTCCATTTGGATGGACTCACACCCACAAACAAATGGACAGCACTAACTGAGCTCAGTGTGCAGTTAGGAGGAAGATGTGTTGAGAAGGATTCAGGAGAGCCAGAGGGCATAATGGGGACTGTATATGGTTATAATTCATATATATCTCAAATACTTATCTTTCAAAAAAAGCAATGAAGATATAAGCTCACAGAAGAAACTATATGTTGAAAAAATTCAAGAAATCAAAGCACTAGATAACCTTTACAAGATTTCTAATTTCTTAAAGAAAGTATAAAGGTCCATTTTAGTATAAGCAATTCTAACTAAGGAATATAGTTCCCATACATTCCACAAGTGCTCCTAATCTCTTAATATACCTTACAACCAAATAAAGCCCAGCACAAACACTATACACTTTCCTTGCAACTCATAGAAGGTCCTTTGTGCTTATTCTCAGTAACCTGTGCTTTCTCCTCCAGTTTTTCCCCCCATGGACTGAAGTAATATAGCAAAATAAAAATTACCTCCTTCTGTTTAAAGGCAGAATAAAATATTACTATGAAATTTTTAACCAAAATTTAACTATTTGGAGTAGATATTAAAACCAATGGTTTTATTACTTATAAACCATACACATTTTAACAACCAATGTATATATACAAATGCTAATAAAATCAAAGTAGATAAAAGGTAAGACATTAAAACATGTCAAATCCATAAATATGAGGAAACATACCTGTTAATTGGTCAAACTTAGCCATTTTGTAATGCATAACTATTTTAAAATATCATGTACTGCATGAAAAATACATAAACATTTTATAGGTCAATTAAATAAATTAAGTTTTAAAATGTCAAACACTGCAAAAATAATTTTGAAGTAGTTTCCACAAGAAACACTGATCCCTTTTTATTGGTCATTTGACATATACTGTTTACTCCTAAGAGTTCTTTATAATTAAGGGGGGAAAGCTTTGAAAAACACAAATTGTAAAATGTATAAATTGATATAACAGAATAGTTACGATTGGGAAAACTAGTAAACAAGGGACACTGGTCAAGAGAAGAGAGAGTAAAAATGTCTGAAGAGCTTTTTAAACTATATGGGCCATGCTTTTTGACAATCTTTGAGATGTATCTATGAAAAAAAAACAATATATACATCACACAATTGACCAGGTGAAGGTAAAAGGGATGCCAATGGTCACTTTATACTTCAATATATAAAGAAGCCGTATCGTACAAGAATTTTCAGAGAGAAACACATTTTTCTCATATGACCAACATAAGCATAAAATTATACATGATGTGTATAAAATATCTGTGAAATATGAATGAAGTTCAGTATCTTCACCTATCTTGAAAACCCACACCAAAATTCAAATAAAAACCACATTGAAATTCCATCTCCTCCAGTTGGAATGGCAGAAAACAAGTGAGGACAAATGCTGGTAAAAGTGCAAAAAAACAGAATTCTGCTAATTACTGGTATGAATATGAATTAGTCCCAGCCACTACAGAAATCAGTGTGGAAATTCTTCAACAAAATGAGACCTACAATATGGCCTAGTTGTCTAACTTGGAGATATAAGACTGTAAGTCAACATATCACAAATAAACTTGAACAGCAACATTTATTGCAGTATTTTTAACAATACATAAATTCACATGTGTTCTTGGGACCAGCATAGGACCGAACCAGGCCCCCTGAATGTGGGTGACAGTTAGGCCTGGGACTATGGGGCCTCTGGTGGTAGAACCAGTATTTATCCCTAGTGCACAAATGGACTTTGGGAGTCCATTTCCCCATGGAGGGATACACTCTCAGCCTAGATACAGGGGTGGAGGGCGTGCTAGGCCCTGCCACAAATGATTGTGACAGACTTTGATTATTATCCCATGTAAGGACTCACTCTGGGGAGTGGATAGGGTGTAGGACGGGGGTGGGGGGGGCAGGGGAGGATGGGAGGGAGAGGGAACTGGGATTGATATGTGGAATAAGATTGTTTCTAATTTAAATTAAAAAACAAAAAACAGGAAAAAAAATTCCATGTGTTCCTAAGAACCAGCCCAAGTGTACATCAACCTTGGAATGGATAAGTGTTTTATAGGCCCAATGGAATTTTTGTTTTAACCACAAGGAAGAATTAAGTCATGTCACCTGCAAGAAAATGAATAGAAGTGGAAATAATCACATTAAGTGAATTACATAAGCCTTAGTCAAATCTCACACTTTTGGGTCCTAGATTACATAGATACATGAAATTATATATGTACAGAAGACATGAAAGAAAACTGTCTAGGAGAACAAAGGAGAATAATGAAAAGGAAATACAACAGGTCAATATGGCATGGGAGTAAATGTGCTTGCATTATGGTTTAATATATTTATAGGGCATGGGAGGGAATATGTTGATGTAAGAGGTCATGTAAGAGAATATGATCACACTGTGGCTTTGTAGAGTAGGGCACGGGAGGGAATATGCTTTACATTGTGGCATTATGTATTAGAGCATGGGAAAGAATACACTTGCACTATGGCTTTATGTAGTAGGGCATAGAACAGTATAAATTGACACTTTGGTCTTACACAGTAAGGCATGAGAGGGATTATGCTTGCATTATGGCCTTATATAACCCAGTATAAAAAGAAGACATACTCTACTGATCACAAAGTGTGTTGAACTCCACAAAAAAGAGATACTGATTTAATTCCATTGTTTCCCATTTGTACAGATTACCTGAAGAGCTGCTTAAAAATACTGATAATCAATCAGGATATTTTCAGTGAAACTCTGGTAACAATGCATGTGCTTCAAACCTTTCCATGTGATTCAAACATAGAACCAAGGGAGATGGGGGTAGGGGAACAGCTGAATTAACCTCAAGAACTTAAGATATGCTATACCCGCGCTGCCCCCCTCCCGCACCCACATTTTGCTACTGAGTGACTACAAAACCATAGGCATTTAACACAATTCTGCAGTTAACTCTTTCATTTATAGAATGAAGTGGTCTTTATAGCCATGATCCTTTTGGTGTTAAAGTTGTTCTATTAAGTATTCAAAATTGGAGCTTGCACATAATATCTAAGGATTACTCAATCTTTGAACCCCAATATCTGTCTCTGGGTTTTTATTATTCGTGCTACAACTAGGTTTTTTTTTTTTCTTTTCTCCCCCAGCACCCCCTCCACTTCCAAGATAGGGTTTCTCTTTGTAGCCCTAGCTGTCCTCAAGCTGGCTTTGTAGACCAGGCTGTTCTTGATAGATCCAATTGCCTGGGATTAAAGGTGTGCACAACCACCATCTAGCTGTTTTTATTTCTTTTTCTTTTTTCCTTTTATTGAAACTAGAATTTTCCTATATATAATATATCCTTATTATGGTTTCCTTAACACCTACTCCTTCCAGTTCCCCCTACGACCCTCCCATCAGGGTATACCACCTTTCTGTCTCTCATTAGAAAACAAACAGGCTTCTAAGGGATAATAATAAAATATGATAAAACAAAAACTAACACAACAGAATATGACAAATAAACAGGAAAAAAAGCCCAAGAAAAGGTACAAAAATAGATAGACATGCAAGAATCCCATAAAAACACTAAGCTGGAAGCTGTAATATGCAAAGGACCTGTAGGTTAAAAAGAGAGAAAAATATATACATATACATATAAATAAAATTAAACCAAGAAAAAGAAAAGCCTTGAGATGACATTATGAGACAGGGTTACCACCAAAGATGCTATTTTATTCGTTTTCTGTTGACTATTTAGCTGGGCATGCAGCCTATCCTTATGAGGAGGTTGCTTCCCCAGAACTACAGTTTGTACAAGAGAGGTTTCCAGCTAAGCCAATAACTCATTTACAGAGAAAATGGCATTAGACTTCAGAAATTAAATACCCATGTGAAGGGTATTCATGAAAAGCAACCAAGAATACTACTGTTAGCAAAATAGCATTTCATTACCTCATATTAGACAAGATTCAATTGTTACTACTTTAACATGTTGAATGTAATTACCAAGCAGACAATAAAATTCTAAATGATAGTATCAAAATACCTAAAAGTCTATAAAATCTGGTATTTAATATACTTAAATTTTAGCCTAACAGAATAAAATGACATTTCTTATAAATATTACAAGTATTATAATATATTTTAAAATTGCTTCATTTATTAAAAAAGAACGCTTATAATAAGATGGTAAATTTATATTAAACTTTATGACCATCTTTCTTTTGTCAAAACACAAATATCAATAGCAAGTATTTCAATCATATGGTCTTGTAAAAATGAAAGATAACTTTACTTTGATTTCACACATAAGACTCAGAAAACAAATCTGGACATAAACTGAAGCATATTTTAAAGGTATGTACAAAAACCCCTTACAGTGGAGCATAAAAGACAACCTTGTGTTAAAAATTATAGCAGGAACACAAACAATAAAATATAGTAAATCTAATAAATAATATATAATAAGCTTTAATTCATTTCAGTTTTATAATATTAATGTTCAAATTAGTAATACTAACAACAGAATGGTTAATAGTAGAAATATTTTCTAGAGACGATTATATTTTGAGTAACTTCCAAATATAAAGTTAAAGACAAATTCATGATTTAAAATACTACAATTAAGCCATAAACATTTTTCAAAAATAAAATTTATATTACACAATCATACATAAAATATTTATATAATAATACATGAAATATATTTCTCACTGCAAAAATTATGACAGAAAATCACTATCTGGAATCAAAATGCTATTTACAAATTGTCTTCAATATAATACAGTTCTCATGTTTTTTATATCATATATCATAGCAAGATGATTCATAGATTTTTAAGTAATATACATAAGCTTGTCTAGAATTCTGTTTGTCTTCCTATTTGGGAATAAAAAAAGAATTCCAAAGAATAAGGTAATCAGTTAAAAATGTTTCTCTTTTCCTTCAACCCTTGTTCAATTCAACCTTTCAAGGTCCAGCATAAGCTAGAGTACAGTAGTAAAGATTTTATGATACTATACTAAATTTTTATTATTTCATTGTGAAAAAATAAATGGACTAATATCTATTTCCATTTCCATCATTTTAAACTCTTTTTTTCTTTCATCAATTCCAGTCTATCATAAATCAAAAGTACTCTTTTAATCCCAACAGTAGACAAAATAATGCATTTTGCACTTAAATATGCTCAAGGAAAAAATTAACATTCTTTATCATTTCCCAACAGAGACAGTTAATACTCTAAGGCCACATTAATAGAATCTTACTGCCGTTGTAGAAAGTTTGATAGCACTCCTATTTCAATGTCTGAATTTTTCTCTCTCTCTTTTTTTTTTGACAAAGACAAATGATTGCCATCAATCAAGATCCAATCGGGTATACAGAGAGTCAGGAAAATGCATCACTCTTTACTGGTTTTCCTGATATTTGAGCAGGCTTTGCTCCATATTATTTTATAAAATGATCAAAAATCCAGGCATAAGATAGATCATTCACACCCACTGTAAAATTAACTTTCATGAATAATGAGAGTTTTAAACCTCAGATAATATATATGTTATACCAAAGATATTACTGAGTTCATTTCTAGCGAGAGATTATGCAAATGATACTATATGACCTTTCTCATTATAGCAGGACATGCAAAACACATAGTATTTCATACATCATTTTAAAGCCAGTCGGTTTGAAAAGGAAAAATAGTCACTTATAATGTACACAGTAAGTGTTGAAGTTGAGTCAAAAACATGAATTACCAGTGATCATTTTTGAGTCCCTGTTTAACCTGTTACTTCTACTGAACAGCCCATAGGGCAGTGAAACCTACTTGCTCAACAACAACAACTTGATCTTTGTATTTCTTTAGATTGTTTTATAAACTTAAATGATATTGACTAATTAGTACTAAGTTTGTAATGGAAAAAAGTAATATTACATGGCTATTCCACAAAAATATTTAACAGTGAAAATAATACAAGTCAGTGTAATGGGAATGGTAGTGAAGGGAAACATCTCAACACATTTTCTTTAAGCCTCTACTCTTTAATGTTAAAGCACTGGGAGCTCTAAACTTGAATTGAAATGGCTTATGACTATAAAACAATTGTTTTAAAAGTATATAAAAATAAAAATTTCAAAACCAGTTGATTTCCATTAAATTGCCACTTTCTGTGACAACCATCTGTACAGGCACTCAAGGAAGAAATATAGGTTTTATCTCTGAATTCTCCCTTCTTAATCTTGATACAAACCAAGTCCCAGACCCTAAATATGTTTCTTCCTAAACAACTTCTACCTAGGCCCCTACCACACTCAACCATGATTCTTACAGAGGATACTGTTACTTGGCACTTTTGGGTGGTTTCATTATTGAAAATATTTTTCAACCTCAAATTCATAATTAAAAGGTATGTATATACGATCTATTATCTTTACAATCTGTGGACATCAAATGTTTATTCTAAAAACTTCAGTAGCACGCTATCCCTTGGAATAGCAGCACACTCCAAAGTAGAATGTGTGAACCAAGGAGTACATAAGATACTTCATCTAGGTGCTGGAACAAAATCAAAGTTTTTTTTTTTTTTCAAGTACCTATTTTCACTACCAGTAAATGCTACTTATATTAATGAATCCCAACACACACAAAAAGTTTCCATTCTTACCTTGTTCATGTTGTTATGTTGCTATAATTATTCATTCATGATACCTTTCACTCTATATTTCTGATACACAATGTCATTTGCCTGCTATTCCCTTTATGCTAAGGCTCTTTCTTATCTATGCAAATTTTAAGCCCTATTAAATTTAGAGGGCCAGTTACTGTATTCCATTTTAATTCTGAATAAATCTCATATTGGCAGAAAAGTTACAAACCCAACATGATACCCAACAAACCCAAAATGCAATGTGTGCTTCCTATTAGTTAAACAGTTTGTCTTACATATTAACAATCTAACTATGACCCAATTTGCAAATGCTGTTCAAGGTTCAGCAATTACCCAAATAATCTTTATATAAAAGGATCCAGCTCAAATTCATGTCTGGCATTAAGTTGCCTCTTTATTTCACTTCAATATGGAAAAATTCTTTGTTCTTTTCTTAAAATTCAAGTCATTATTTCAGAACATTTTTAAGACCAATTCTGTAGAATGTGTCCTGATTTGGGTTTGTCTAGTATTTCTACATGATTTAACTCAGGTTAGACATATGGGGATGGATTATCAAAGTGAGGTTACAATTATCTCAAGGAGTCCTATCACATTTTCCAGTGAATCAGCTTGTCTCATGGGTGCTCATTTTGGTCACTCCAAGTAATAGTGTTACTGGAGTTTTCTTTCCAGGCATGTCCCGCCACCTTTCAGGCCCAAATAAGCACACAGAGACACATATTAATTTATAAACTGCTGGCTAATGGGGACTATCCTGCTATATATATGTTTCTCTTATTAGTTGATGAATAAAACACTGTTCTGCCAAGGAGGCAGGAAGATAAGTGGGACTAAGATGAGGAGAATTCTGGGAAAGGTAGGCGAGTGAGCCCACCACATAGAGTAGTGATGCTGCCGAAGGAGTGACAACATGCAGGGCATTACTGGGTAAGCCTTGTGGTAATACATGGATTGATAAAAATGGGTTAATAACTAAGATAGAACTTGCCAATAAGAAGCCCTAGCCACCAGCCAACAGTTTATAATTAATATAGTGTCTGTGTGTTCATTTGGGGCTCAAGGGCCATGGAACCAGCTAGGACAGAAAGCTCTTGTTACAGTTGGCCGATGACTAGGGCTTCTTGTTGGCTACCTCTGTCTTAATTATTAACACATTTCTATAAATATATATTTCCAGGTGGTCTTGGCTTACTGGAGAATGCACTGACCTGTTACTCCTATGGTGGCTACTTGGCATCTCCTTGTGGCACCTCTCACTGCCTTCTCTCCCCACCATTCTCCTCATCTCCTACTCATGCCTATCTTTCTGCCTCTACTGGGTATTGGCCAAACAGTGTTTTATTCACCAACCAATAAGAGAAACATACACACAGAAGGACATTCCTCATCAACATAGTGTGTACCAAGCTTCTTTACTATAAGTGAATTTATTTCTTTTTGTACTCAGTATATTTTTGAGAAGGTTCTTCAGAACTATATCCTATCTTTCTCCAGCTTTCTATTTGTTCATTTATGTGTAGGGATAAGGTCTCCTATTTTATTCAGCATCTTATCATCTACTATTATATATTTTAATGTTCAATTGACTTGGGCAGTAGGAATCCTTTCAAGCTTTATTCCTTTCTTATAGGTTCTCATCTTTCAAGCACTTCTTGACTTTCTAGTACAGCAAGGTACTGCAAGCTCACGTGACTATTTTCCTTCCACAGCTGTTGATGTACCCATTGTTTCCCAGCACCCTGATTTGAATGGAAAAGTCCTATATCAAAAACTTTATCAGGACTCTAGACACAATCACCACCAGAGGGATGAGATTACTGTCAGTCTCAGTGAATGAAACTATAGAATAAATATAAGCATATTCATATAAATATATATATACTTTTATAGTTATAATTATCTTTACATTCATCTAATTACTTAGTATCAGTATATATTAAAAACAAAAACAACCATAGGATTTATTCCAGTTTTCTGTTTTGTGATCTGTAATCACTTTAATTAAAGAGCAATTGGGTTCTCATTCATAACCTACTCACTTATTTGATCAACCTTTGCAAATGTGACCAAAGTCCCATCAAAGCATCCTATTTCATCCCATACACAGATGACACATCATCTCCTGCTGAGATTTCTCTATAAATATTTTCTAAATATTGCTCAGGCTCTGACAATCCAAGACAGGCCTTCTTCATCCCCAGCCTAAGTCTCTAACACTAGACATCGGCTTTGAAACTGTGAAGACATCCTCCCGAGTCCACCCCCTCTCTTCCTTTGGTTAACCACCTTGGGTTCCAGTACTACCTATGTGATCACATCCTGTTTAACATATCTTTTGGTGTGGACACCTATATTTCTAAGCCATCTAATGCACGAGCATGTTTTCTTGGCCTACTAATTATAGACATACCTTTCGCAGAATTTTTTACATTACATCTTTTGTTTCATTTTTATTGAATGTCTTATATCACACCTGCATTCTTTAGCCACCAAACTATGAATTAATATGTGCTGTTTTATGATGTTGAACTTTGGAATGACTTTTAAAAACAATAGGTCACTGTTAACAACATTCTAGTACTTTTGTAATTCCACTTATTCTAAAGGATCAGTTTAAAACTGTCTAGAAAAAACAAATGCTAGAACACTGAATAGTAAATACAATGAATCTGTAGATTCTTTACTATACTGAATTTAATATTTACTTTAAATTTCTCAATGCCACTCATTTTCTTTAATTTCTATTAGTAATGTTTTATAATTTTATACCAGCATTGTTTATTGTTCTTTAATCCAAAGTATTTTATTCTGTCATTATAGGGAATATGGCTTTAATAATTTCTATTTATAATGTTTATTGCTAGTATATGGCAATATAGCTTTAATTTTGCATAATAACCCTAAATTCTCTGATCTTGAAAAACTGAATTTTGTATCTAGTAACTCATATTTAATGAATTCTTAGGATTTCCTCATACATGATTCATATTGTTGGAGCCTTGAGATGCAACTCAGACAGAGGTAAACTGCTTGCTTAGCATGTGTAAGACCCTTGGTTCACTCCCCACTGCCATAAAAATATTATTTTAAAGGTTGGCATTATGACACAAATTTTTTATTTCCATACTTTGGAGGTTGACACAGAACATCACAAATTTGAGATCAGCTCATCTGAAAGCAGAAACAATACTCCCACAAATAAAATGAAGTAAATAAAGAAAGAAAAAGAAAATCATATTAACTGCAAATAAATTCAGGTTTTGCATTCAACTCCCCTAATTCCTTGTGGTTTAATTTCTTTATCTTAGTTTTTCTTTTTAACTTTAAAAGATATATTTATACATATGGATGTTTTGAGTGTGTGCATGTGTGCCTGTGTATCCATCCCAGGCACATGCTTAGTGTACTTGGAGATTTATTCCCAGACTCGATGAGAGGACAACCCTTTCAGCCTGAGATAGAGGTAAGAGTTAGCAGCTGACTGCTTTGCTTTTCTGATCTTCAGCTTATCTCTCTCTCTGGGTGTTTTATTAATTCGCGTTACAGGAAGACTCAACCTATGTCTTGGACTGTATCAAAGGAGAGAGCCAAGTGACTACAAACATATATGCTTTCTCTGTCTTTATACACTTGACTATGGATGTGATGTCACCATCCTTCTCAAGCCCCTGCTACTGTGGATTCCCTGCAGTAATGGACTGTAACTTGGAACTGAGAACAAAAATAAACCTTTCTCCACTAAATTCTCTTCTTTATCAAAGTGTCTTTATCACCCTGACAGGCAATGAAACTAATACACCCATGTTCAGAAAGTACATATGATTACATAAGGAAGAAGTGGGAAGAAAGAGATCTAAATCCAGTTGTCTAAAATTCTTTCCACCACACCAATGATGTTTAACTAGTTGAGCACTGCTCCCTAGAGAGTACTGTGGGCCTCTGCAAAGGAGTTTAGGCAGCCATGATGACCAAGGAATGCTACTAAGATGTATAAGCAGATAAGAAAACCTCAAACTCACAGAGATATGCCCACCTCTGCCTCTGGAATTCTGGGATTAAAGGCATGTACCACCACATCTGGCCCTTCATGGCTTTAAATTTCTATTGTATATCAGTGAAAGCAGTAAATAAAGTTTGACTTTATATCTAAAGTATTTTTATCTTTGTCCTCAAAACTCCAATAATTACATAAACTAAGGGAAGAATGAATACTAAAAATGCAGGAGTTTACCTATTTATCTACTGTCCACAGTTTCTGCTACATACAGTCAATAACAATTTAAGAATATTAAATGGGCTAGGTGGTGATGGCGCACGCCTTTAATCCCAGCACTTGGGAGGCAGAGGCAGGCAGATCTCTGTGAGTTCGAGACCAGCCTGGTCTACAAGAGCTAGTTCCAGGACAGCCTCCAAAGCCACAGAGAAACCCTGTCTGGAACTCCCCCCCCCCCAAAAAAAAGAATATTAAATGGAAAATTATTGAGTTTTAAATAAACTTCATTATGGTATATTGAGATACTAGCTCTCGTTTGTTGGTGGTGTTGATAATCACCACTGACCCTGATTTATGCAGATAAAACTATGAAACATGCATTGGAAGGTGTTCATACTTCATGCTAAACAGGATTTCCTAATCATTTTTAAGAATGTGTCTTTCAATCAGTAATAGTACAAATATAATATAACCTTACAGTATATAATCAACTCTATTATATGTGCATATACACAGAAAAATTATACACACAGTTCAGAATGACCCACATTTCTGATGTCAACTGAGAGCACAGGAATGAACCATGAAAAAGTAAAGTAAGGTCTGCAGAAATAACTAGCTTACTCTGGACATTCACTTCCCTAATAGAATCTAAGCACTTTTTACCAACTTAAAACAGGAGAATAAACTCACAAGTAAATACCCATCCTCCTACCAGCCCCTCCACCCTTTTCTTTGCAGGAAAGACAGTAAGACTTCTGGCCTCTCAGTATTTGATATCAAATGAACTACAGGAGTTGGGTACAGTCATTATTCTCTAATGTGATAAATACTAGAGTCAATTTAAGTAAATTCTAATGGGTTATGAGGTCAAAAATGTAAGACTGCATAATTTATTAGATCAAGCAAATCCCTTTGTGAGCAGAGTTAAATGAAGCATTAAGCTATTACTGACTTTCATGAATAAAGGTTTATATTAGTGTTTATCTAATTTTACAATAAATGGAATTTCCTATGCAAACTTTACTTAGAAAGTATTTCTTGACACTGTCATGTTTAAAACTATTGAGTCAAATTTAATTCACAGACTATCATACTAAAACAAATTATATTTATTATGCCATTTTAAATAAAAATAAAACTACTTTAGACATTTTGATTAGTGAAATATGCTCACTATAAAATATATAATCTCATTTGTAGATCAAGATACCAACAAACAATTCAAAAGTACTTGGCTATATTTATAAACAAATTCCCATACATCTCAAAATTATGGTTTATTATGTATATGGTTTGGTATTTCTATGTATTATTGTGAATATTTCTATATATTATTAAGAAATAACTACATAATTAGAAAAGATAAATGTAAACTAGAAGGTCATCAGTGAAGAACAGGAAAAGTGTGAATAATGTGTTTATAAAAGAAATCAATAATTTATTTTCCATAAATTAACATCATACTTAAGATGTTACTATACAGTCCATTTCCTAAGTTGAATCTCAGAAAGAATGTAAAGGGGTAGGTGAAATACAGCCATATATATAAGACAAAAATCACTGAAAAAAAATCAATTGCCTCTAGTTTCCCATTTTATCTTACTTATAAATGCCAAGAAAAGATAATATTTCTGTTGAATTCAATGAAACAAGGAATACAGCCCTCAAACATCAGTGGGTTTTATTTGCTTGTCTGTTGTTTTTAAGGCCAGCCAAGTGCTAAGAAGGAAATGTGCTTGCTGCTATGTCTGATGACCTGAGTTTGATTCCTGGGACTCAAATGACCCCCACAGATAAATCTTGCCATGTGTACAAAAATACATACATACATACATACATACATACATACATACATACATACATACAAATGGTGAAATTTTGTTTATGATCTAATAAAGCTTGCCTGAAGATCAGAATGCAAAGCTAGCCACAAACATAGATGCCAGGCAGTGGTGGCACACACCTTTAATCCCAGCAGCCACACTAGTTAGCCATAGAACTTGACAACTGGTGGGATATACCTTTAATCCCAGCACTATCAAGGAATATAAGACAGGAGTTCATGGTCTCAGTCTGTATTCAGTCTTCAGTCATGCTGAGGACAAGATTGTCCAAGCCTTGGTAGATGTAAGAACTCTCTAGTGGTTGGCTGCTTTGCTTCTCTGATTTTCAGCTTGACCCCCAATACATGTCTTTGGGTTTATATTATTCATACTAAACACACACACACACACACACACACACACACACACACACACACACGATGCAGTATTAGTCTGTGGTCATATCATTCAGACTTTCATACAGTTCAAATACTTAAGCTAGGTATACTGGTACATGCTGGTAAATCCAGAACTCAGGAGGATGAAACAGAAGCAACATCACTCTGGAGGTAGATGAGAGACCTTGTCTAAATTTGTTTTCTTAAGGAGTTTGAGCGCAATGCACAATATTATATGGCAATATCATGGGGTAAAACTGGGTATTGAGACTAGGATACTAATATAGAAGCTAATATAAGCTGGCTTCTTTTTTTAACAGCTTGAATTCAGAGTGTTTTTAAAAATAATTTTTAATTACAAAAAAGATATTTACCAACATATGAAAAGTAAAGTTTTATTGGGATACCAGTTTTCTATAGCAACAGGAGTTTGTGTCTCATCACTTTACCTTGAATCAGCACACAACAAATCACAGTGATACAACCACAACAATGTTTGGGTGTCACACATAGTACCATGTTGCTTTCTGTCATATTTGTAGCCAGTCTGCCATCATTATATCAAAATAAGTAAAAGTTGTGCAAGAACAGAAGAGAGAAGGACACTTTTGTTTTCAGCAAGGCATAGATTATTTTATTTTAGAATTAAACGAATTTATTTTCTTTGTTTCTGTCATGTTTTGTTTATCAGTGGAAGGAAACCTAGTGTCTTGCATTTGCTAGACAGGTTCTCAATCACTGAACGACACATCTCAAAGTTGAGAATTTTGTTTACTATGCAATTATACTAGTTGGGATACAAAGGACACAATATATATAAACACTGGCAGACAAAGCATCACTTATACTATTACTAAACAAAAGGAAGTTATAGAAAACTGGACTATTGGCCAGGCACGCCTTTAATCCCAGCACTCAGAAGGCAGAGGCGGGTGGATCTCTGTGAGTTCAAGGCCAGAGCTGGTGCCAGGATAGGCTCCAAAGCTACACAGAGAAACCCTGTCTCGAAAAAACAAAAACAAAAAAAAAAAAAACAAAAAAAAAAAACAAAAGAAAACTGGACTATTTAAAACAAATTGTCAGGACTAGGGACACAGTCCAGTAAACAAGTATGAAGCCCTAGTTTCAATTCTCAGTGTTATTGAAATAAAAAAAGAGTCAAAATATTATTTTACCAGAATTTCTTTTAAAAAAATGAAAATAAAGTTTCACTTAAAGTAAATTTCTAAATTGGCCATGTATTAGTCAAGCATGGAAAGTCATTACAGATGGTAAATTAATTAAACTGAGTAGACTAGCAAGCCATAGACTTGTGTTCAGAGAAAATTACCGCCTTTCTGTGAGACCACTGCTCAAGGGGTGAAGACATAGGGAACATCAGCAGCAGCAGACAATTTAACAGCAAGGAGATTCATTTCTGTGGTTTCTCTTGGCTTTTGATGAGTTTGCAGATGTTACCTTCACTGCTCAACAGTGGTTGGTTATTTAGGGATTAATAATAAATTTGAAGTTAATGAAAAACAAAATTTTCTGATTATATTATATTTTTAAATCTTAAAAACAAAAACAGTAATTTTTAAGGATAATGGCCAGTAAGTGAAGGAGCTTCTCCTGCTGTTCAGCCTTATTTGTGAGAGCTGAGTTCATTGCTGAGAGATGGAATCGTGGGAAAGCTTCAAGTTCACTCTCTGCATTTCCTTATGTCCTCAAATTGCTTGAAATAAATCTCTTCTTTTATTCTAGTTATTAATGCTTTCTCATTCCCTAAAACTTTAAAATATGACCATCTGTTTCTTTATGATAACCCAAAAAGTTTAAAAATAAACAAAAATCTTCTTGGTGACCAAATGTTAGGCCCTTTCCCCAAACATTCTGCTTCTGATCATTTTCTAGCACTGTATATCACCCCTTCTTAAACACATCAGCTATTCTACCACATTTGCTCTCTCCTGAACACCAAAACAACACTTGTCTACCTTCTAGCAGTCTCATCAACACTTACCCATGTAATAGAAAAGAATAACATCACCTTACTGAAACATAGTTCTTAAGTCATTTAGGGTTCAAAAACTTTTAAAAAAAAATGTTGACAACAGGGGCAAGTATCTTACACCCATCTTTTAAGATCACTAACAATTGGGGTCCAGCATATCATTTAATGTCATTTTCAGCAATCTGATTTCCTTAGTATACATTCCAGAAGATTGGAAGAGTGTTCGCTCTTTCTGTTCTTCTGCCTCCTGGTACACTCCTTCACTTACTAACTCCTTCCCATTGTATGATCATGTACTCAGCTGATCTTCAGCTTTATTGACTAACCCATTTAAAGGTTTTATGGATAGCTCAATTTAAAGGAATCAGTCACCCTTGCTGAATTTTAGAAGCAACTTCTCTGTATCTTTTGAATTTTATATTTGAGAGTGCACTATACATTAGCCATACATATTAAATAAGGAATATCCAAATATAGTAAAACTAAACCAAAAATTATTTATAAGGATACGGTCTCAAAACAGCTTTAGTCATCAAAGGGATATAATAAACTGTATAGACCTACTCATGGTATGACTTTTCAAAAAATGCTCAAATCAGATGACAAACAAGTTTTTTAATCAAAACTAGTGAAATTTAACACAAAATAGAATTTACATTACAAAGACTGAAATTACCAATCAGGATTGTGGGTACTACTTACCACAGCAAAAGACCAAGAAAATTACTCTACCTTACATATAATAAATAAAACTAATCAATGTGTAATCCTTCCAAAAGAATCATTGGAACTCTGGGAGAGAGCTAAAGAGAAAACATCATGTCTATTATTACTGTGACTAAATGGGATTAACTAATCCTCGTGGGATAAAGTTATGAATTAAGTGATGCTCAGAACACTAAGAAAATTTGTGGGGAGAGAATGCAAATAGCTCTCTAATTATCTACAGCCTATTAACAAGCAATCCTTATTACTTGCAATTAAAATCCTCTTAAATTTTATGGTAAAAGTTCATTGAAACGTTGAAAATTATATGCTAATTACTGTACTGTAAAGCACATGTTTAGTGTGTACTTTTACTATGGGCTCAATAAATAAAAAATATCAAATCTTAGGTGATATACTGACTAAATATTTTACTTAATGGAAAACACATGTGGTATAAAGTACCATGGGATCCTGCTATAATTTCCCAGAAATGTAAAACTAGAATATCCCAGGAACTAAAGATTCTAAGCAACCATATATGTAATTCTTTGTTGTATAACTAGAAGCTCCTTAGAAACTTAAATCAGGTTTATCTTCATGTTGCTACAACAGCATCAATGAAAAATTCAGCAATCAATAAATATATGTGAAATGAGTAAATAAATGATTCCTACTGGCAGATTTAATTAGGAAAAATACTATGGTGTAAAATGAGAGCCAACACATATAAACACTATGAAATAATGCAGCATCCATGGTTCTTTTCCTTCAGCTGAGGTCCTCTTTACTACCTGTCTGCAAATTTTCACACTTATGTAAGTCAAGGAGAAATCCCTTAATACAGCAAATAGGCTAGCAGCATTTAATTGCCTAAATATGTTCATACTTCACATACTACCTATCTTTCTTTGTCTCTGTTTCCTGCCTCAATCCACCTCCCCCAATCATGAACACATGTAAACACACACAGGTGTAACATGATTAATAAAAGACCCAGAGACAGTTAATGGGGTTCAAGCTGATGGAAAGATAAGCAAAGCAGCTAGGCCACTAGCTCTTACCTCTACCTCTGCTCAGACCAAAGAGGCAATCCTCAGACTGCTCCTAACTTCAATGCTCCTCAGATTCACTGACACCATTATGATCTCCTCAACATGGCTAGAGACTAGTTGTTCTAGACTGACTTTGCTTCTTCTTTTTATACCTCTCAAGTCCTGGGATTAAAGGAGTGATCCCAAGTGCTGAGATCACCTTGTGTGAGCTGTTTCTCTTTAGGACTGGATAAGTTTTGTGTACCTCAGTGTGACCTTGAACTAACAGAGATATCCATCTGCTTGTTTCTTCAATCGGGGATTAAAGGTGTGTGCCACGACCACCTGACTCTATGGCTAGCTAGTTTGCTACTGGGATTAAAGGTATGTATTACCATTGCTTGACTCTGTGGCTTGGAGGTAGCTTTGCTTTCTGTACCCCCAGGCAAGCTTTAATAAATCATAAGTTATCACCACACACAGGTACATACATTCAATTGGGATCCAAATGAGATTCATATAATGCACCTGCTGAAAAATTTCTCCATTTTTCTCTATTCTACAGGACTCCTTTTATTTTACTTTGATTTTCTATTTTAAAAAAATCCATTTGCATTTATCATGCAAATTTTCTACTTTCAGGATTTACAAATTATACTCTTGCACTGTCCCTTACCAATACAGCCAAAACATTATTGCTTCAACATGTAATGAACATAAAAATATTAATGAAAAATTTTTCTGTCTTTTTTCTTCATTTTATCACCACTGAGATTTCATCCCAAATTATAAAAGTGTTTTATACTGTTAACCCATCCCAGTGTATAGCAATCACGTGTCAAATGTTCAGCAGTCATGTATAACTACCATACAAGACTGCACAGATATTGACACTTGATCAAACTGAGTCTCAACAGATAATGTCTACATGTTTGTCTTTTTGTGCATAAGGTATTGCTAGATTAATCCTCAATTTCTTACCTACTGGCTTAACTAGCTCTGACAATTATGCACAGTTTTCATTCTTACTGTTCTAATTCTATTCTTTTACTACATCTAATAGCTATAATTCTTCAATTACAAAGAACTTTGCCTCAGATTTTTATGATTATCGTCATGAACTTAAACATAATTTACTTTGTGTCAACCTACTACAGTTACTCCTGTATTTGCCTTATCCCATCTGGGCCAGTAGAAGCCTCTGTAGTGTAGATCCTCAAATCTCTTTTACCTGATCTCAGGATAGTCTTCATTTAGGGGGCAAGGGGAAACAGGGTTAGTGGCAAATAAGCCCAGGAACTCACACATGCCAGAAAGCACTAAGCAAACACTCGACTACTAAGCAGCCATAGCCCAGCCCTCTAACCACTGAGCTACAGGATTCTAGGACTCTTATAAAGCACTAAGCTTTTAGGTCTAACTGGTTTATCAAAGCTAGCCTTGCCAAACCAGGAATCACATAAAGGGAAGCAGCCTAGTGATCACTTTCAATGTAGTTTAAGAAGATGTTCCCTTTCTTGTATCAAATGTACATGAGGATCCTTAACAGACTCTGCAATTACAAGGAACACTGATGACTGGCTCAAGGCAAATAATTTTTCATTATTTTTGCAACTGAATCTTTAAAACAGACTTCTAGAATTGGAGCAGCTAGGTAAAAAAAAGCAAATGCAAGTGTAATTTTGACAGACCTTGCTAAGCTGCTGTCCATACAATTCTGTACTGCCTCTAGCAATGAATGCCTTCCTTCCTCACCAGGACAAAACTCAACAGAAATGATTGAGAAACCTATATGCCAACTTGAGAGTTTACTGTCAAGATACACAACTGATCACAATTCTTACTTGGGTATTTTAACACTACTGCCAAGAGCAATGTTACCTACCTGTTCCACTCAAGACAGAACCAATTAGCAAAGCTAATGACAAACATCATTTGGATTATTCTTCTCTAATGGTGAAGTTCTCATATAATTTAAATTCTATTCAAAAAAATCTCAGCATTTCAATAGTTTCCAAATAATGGTTTTTTGCTGTTGTTCTTGTTTTTGTTTTGTTTTGTTTTGTTTTGTGTGTGTGTGTGTGTGTGTGTGTGTGTGTGTGTGTGTGTGTGTGTTTGTTTTGTTTTGTTTTGTTTTGCAAGAGGAGTAAGTATAGTTCAATAGTAGAAAACTTGCCTAGCATATTCAAGGTCTTGCTGGGTTGAATCCCTAGGTGAAGCAGGGGGAGGAACTCACAAAGAAATAGTTTCTCCCAAAGGTTCCATATTGTTTTCTTAACAAATATCACCCCTCAAACTTCTAGTAGCATTCCCTCCATTTTCCAAAACTGAACTAGTTTATAGAATGCTTATATTGAAGAGATGAAATTAGAGGATAAGGTGAGGCTAATAAGATTCTGAGATATTGTTTTTAACATCTGTGAGTAAATCTGCCATTTGCAGTCTATATTACCATTGTAAGTATAGTTACTATTGCTGCTAAGATCCACTCCTTCTCCAATGCCTTTCTTTTTCTTTCTTTCAACTTTCTTTCTAGTACTGCTCTTATTGTAATTATTTTTAATGTTTACAGACTAAATATTACAAATCAAGACAGTAAAAAGAGCCTGACTCCTGCCTTAAAACTATCTTCCTTGACTGCTAACCTACTCAGAATTACCGTCTAAAAAAGTCCCAATACCTACCAGACTGGGAATCAAGTAGACTATCTTCAATCCTGTCCTGTCCTCCATTTCCAATTTCCCAGTTTTATCCCTAGCCTTGTAGCAGACCACTTACTGGGGCCTCTCCTTTCTCTCTGTCCCCATTCCCAGGATACTACAAAGGACTTCTTATTCAGCCTTCCTCCCTCACCCCACCCTTTCCTTTTGTGTCAGCCACCAATACCCTAAGGTACATCTCTTCCAGGGAACCCAATAGCCAAAAGGCTTAGCAATCAGATAGGTGTTTTCCATTCTCCTTCCTATTCTTCATTTCCAATTCCCAAGTCTCATTCACATGCAGAGACATCTCCTCTCTCTTTGCCTCCTTTCCCTGGGAACACCACAGGAGTCTCTTGACAGACCCAGCTTTTTTTTTTTTTATACTCATATTAACATATCCATCCCCCCATTCCCTCACCCTCCCCTCCTCCCATGTTCTCCACCCACCCCACTCCAACCCACCCCCCAACTCCTCTCCAGGGATAGTGAGGCCCTCTGCTAAGGACCTTCAAAGTCTGTCATATTGTTTGGGGGAGGGTCTAGACCCTCCTTGCTGTATCTGGGCTGCAATAGTATCCCTCTATAGGGAATGGGCTACCAAAGTCCATTTGTGCTCTAGGGGTAAAGACTGGCTCTTTTGTCAGAGGAGCCATAGACTGTCTTGGGCTCCTAGCTGGTAGTCACATTCAGAGAGTTTGGTTTAGTCCTATGCTGTTTCCCCAGCTTTGTGACTAGGATCTCCATTCTATCAGTACAGATCCAGTTTTAACCCTCCATTGGACCCTTTCAGCCTCACCCTCTTCTAGACCCCCCCCCCCATTATTTCATGCCAGCTCCCAATGCCTACATGGGAACCCCAGAGATCACATCTGGCAGGGACTCAAAAAGAGCTCCCTACCAGGCAACCCATACTCACCACATTCTGTTAAGATTCCAAGAGGGCAACAGAAACCACAGCATAAAACACCCACCCAACAAAGACAAGAGCAGACATGGACACCTAGAATTACAATGATTCAGATCCTAGATACCAGCTTTAAAACACAGTCAACAATAGCCAGGACAGTATGTGTGCCACAGAACCCAGCAACAATACTACAAAAGGCCTTGATAAATGCCATAAAGCTGAAGCACAAGACAAGGACTTCAACATAGCCATTACATATATGTTCAAGGACTTTAAAAAGCATATGAATAAATTCATTAAGGAAATCTATGAAAACACAAACAAGCAGGATTGAAAAGAACAACACATTTTAGGATATGAAAGGGAAAAGAGAATCACTAAAGATGTGGTGATATCTTGTTTGTACTCTAACAAATAAAGTTTGCCTGAAGATCAGAGGACAGAGATAGTCACTAGTTAACCATAGAGGTCTAGAGGTCTGTACAGACAGACAGCAAGTGATATGGCTGGGTAGAAAGAGGAATATATGACAGGAGGAAACAGGAGCTCGATCTCTTATTGGCTGGGAAGATGGCAAGGTAAGGTGTGGTTGTGGCTTGCTCCTTTATCTCTTATCTTTCAGCATTTACTCCTATTATCTGACTCCAGGTATTTATTATTAAGGCCAATTAGAACTTGTGAAACATAAAGAGAACCCAAACTGAGGTTAAACTGGAAACAAAAAATTTAGGAACTCACATAGAAACCTCGGAGGTAAGTCTCACCAACAAAATGAGAGATAGAAGAGAGAATCTCAGGCATTAAAGACAAGATAGAAGAAATGGATGCCTCAGTTAAGGGAAAATGTTAAATCTAAAAATAAAACAAAAACAAACAAAAAACCCAGGTACAACATATACAGGGAATATGGGACACTATAAAAGACCAAATCAAGGAAAATAGAAATAAAAAAGGAGAAGAAACCCAGGTCAAAGCACAGAAAATATTTTTAACAAAATCATAGATGAAAATTTCCCTAACCTAAAGCCTATCAAGGCATAAGGGGCACATAGAACACCAAACATACTGGACAGAAAAGAAAATCCCCACAAGATATAATAATCAAAACACTAAATGTACACAACAAAGAAAGAACATTAAAGTTACAAGGGGAAAAGACCAAAGGCAGGCCCATTAAAATAACACTGGTCTTCTCAGTGGAGACTCTAAAACCCAGAAGAGCCTGGACAGATGTTTTGCAAACTCTAAAAGAGCAGAGATATCGCCCCAGATTACTATATCCAGCAAAACTTTCAGTCACCAAATATGGAAGAAGAAAAACATTCCACTATGACACCAAATTTGAGCAATATCTATCCACAAACCCAGAATATTCTAGAAACAAACCTTCAACCTGAAGAGATTAACCACACAAGAAAACACAAGGAATAAAGAACCTCAGACCAGAAAATTAAAAGGGGGAAAAAATCAACAACAAAATAACAGTAATTGACAAACACAATTCATTTATAACCTTCAGCATCAATGTTCTCAATTCCACAATAAAAAGACTACATTAGAAAACAGGATCCATCCTTCCACTGCATCCAAGAAACACACCTTAATATCAAGGATAGAGCTAAAAGTATGGAGAAAGATATTCCAAGTAAATGGACTCAAGAAGTATGCCAATGTAGCCATTTGAATATATGACAAAATAGACTTCAAACCAAAACTAATCAGAAGAGATAAGGAAGAAAACTATATACTCATCCAAGGGAAAAATCTCTACCAACTGGACATTAAAATTCTAATTATCTATGCACCAAATACATGGGTACATAAGTTCATAAAAGAAATACTACTAAAGCTTAAATCAGATACTGACAGATAGTGACAGCAGAGACTTCAATACCCATCCCTGGCAATAGACAGGTCATCCAGACAAAATTGAAACAGAGAAATGCTGGAGTTAAATGATGTCATATACCAAATGCACCTAACAATTATAAAATATTTCACCAAAACACAAAAGAATACACCATCTTCTCAGAAACACTTAAATCCTGCAAAACTGACCACATACTTGGCACAAAGAAGGACTCAACTAATGTAAAAAAATGAGATAACAGAGGGGAGAGGAGCGGAGAGGAGAGGAGAGGAGAGGAGAGGAGAGGAGAGGAGAGGAGAGGAGAGGAGAGGAGAGGAGAGGAGAGGAGAGCAGAGGAGAGCAGAGCAGAGCAGAGCAGAGCAGAGCAGAGCAGAGCAGAGCAGAGCAGAGCAGAGCAGAGCAGAGGAGATGTAATGAGTGACATGTCAAGTCAGTGTGTGCCTCACCTGTTGTCAGGGAGCGGGGTCTGTCACTTAAAAAGGTACGGGCAGGTCAGCATTAATGCCTGAACCTTTCCCACTCAACCAAAAAAAAAAAAGAAGAAGAAGAAGAAGAAGAAGAAGAAGAAGAAGAAGAAGAAGAAGAAGAAGAAGAAGAAGAAGAAGAAGAAGGAGGAAGGAAGGAGAAAGGCCAGCGTAAGATGGATTCAGCATAGAATTCTACCAGACTTTCAAAAAAGAATGAACACCAATACTTCTCAAATTAGTCCACAAAATAGAAACAACCACATAAACACCCAAAAAAGCAAGAGAATTGAGAGCCAATTTCCCTTATGAACAGAGCTACAAAATTTTTCAATAAAATACTTGTAAACCTAATACAAGAATATAACAAAAAGAACATCTACCATGACCAAATAAGCTTCATACCAGAGATACATACATGAATCATTCAAAATATGTGAATCAATAAGTGTAGTCTACCATATAAAAGAAAACTGAAAAACAAAAGGATCATGTGGTGAGACATTGTTTATGACTTAATAAAGCCACTGGAGATCAATATGCAAAGCTAGCAATAGCTATAGAGCCAGGCAGTGGTGATATACACACTTTTAATCCCAGCAGCCATACTAGCTGGCTATAGAGGCCAGATGGTGGTGGTATACACCTTTTAATTCCAGGACTCAGGAGACAGAAGCAGTTGGATCTCTGTGAGTCCAAGACCACCCTGGGCTGCCCAATAGTGAATCAGTCCAAAAGAGTAACAGAGCTCACACCTTAAATCCGAGCACTTGGGAACACAAGCCTTTAATCCCAGCACTAGGGAGGTACATATAGGAGTGATATGGCTGGGCAGAGAAAGGAATATAAGGTGGTAGGAGACAGGAACTTGGGAGTATTTGCCTCTGAGGATTCCTGGAGAACATTGCCTCTTAGGATTTGCAGAGACAGGATTGCCATTCCAGCTTGGTAGAGGTAAGAGCTACTGACTTGGCTGCTTTGGTTCTCTGATCTTCAGCTTGAACCCCAATATGTGTCTGTGGGTTTTTATTATTCATGTTATAGGATTAAGTAAATATATGGCATAAGTGGTATAAATAAGCATTAGATTGGGAAAATTTATGGGAAATTTCCCAAAAAATATGGGAAAAACACAATGTTGTGTCACTTTTCTGGAATCCTATTCCAATAACCATCCCATTTCAACTAAACAACTTTCACTGACAATATTAATTCCTTCCATTTTTCATTCATGAACACTTTTTAGCTTCACAAGAGGAACCTGTGCCCAATACCATTATTGGGGCTAAGGACTTAATGCCAGAAAGGTTCTATGTCCTAGAGGAGAACCTACTACTGTAATTCTGCTAAATGAACATAAGAGTAAACCTCTTCTTATGTACTCATGTATTGTCATCATTGTACCCATACATTAGAGCATCCATCAACCCTCATTGAGAAATTTCTCTTATCAGTAGGTGACAACACAGAGATCCACAACTAGTCAATGTGGAGATAATGAAAGACTTTGAAGTCTGACACCTAAATGGGATATCTCTACCGCATTCCTCTTCCTAAGGCTCAGGCATTATTATAGAAGAGGGGATGGAAAGAGACTAAGAGCCAGAGACAGTGGGTAACTACAGTGAAACAATGTTTTCCAGACACAACAGGGCAATTGGACATATGAATTCACAGCACATAAATGACTGGGTAGGATCAAGCCAATCAAAATACCAGCATGGAAAATTGAGGTGGTCATGAAGTCCCATTTTGAAGAGCTTTTAGCAACTGATGGCCACTGAGGAAAGAGTTAAGTTTTCTTTAAGGATATGGGCCACAAGAGGCTATCCTAACCATGCTCCAATAGAAGGTCCTAACACCCAATAAGTGAATTCAGTGAGGTGGGGGGAGAACAGATAAGACTGGAAAGGACTAGTGTTGGGGATGATAAAGGGGAATTGAAATACCTAACACCCCTTATTCAGATGAAATGCCCTTGGGTGTAGAAGGTATTTGAATCATACTGAGTATTGGTAAATGTTCAATGAGCATTAGACTGTTATACAAAAATGTTAAAGCTGTGGTGATATTTTGCTTATGACTTAACAAATAAAGCTTGCTTAAAGATCAGAGTACAAAAACTAGCCACACTAGTCAGCCATAGAGGCCAGGCAGTGATGGCACACAACTTTAATCCTAGCACTCAGGAGACAGAAGCAGATGGATCTCTGTTAGTTCAAGGCCACCCTGAGCTACACAAAATTAATACAATCTAAAAGAGAAACAGAGCTCACAGAAAGATGATCCCACTTGGAGTGACACGCCTTTAATCCTAGCACTAGGGAGGTGGACACAGGAGTGATATGGCTGGGTGGAGAGAGGAATATAAGGCAGGAGGAGACAGGAGATCAGAGCAGTCTGAGATTTAGAGAGACTGGACAGCAGTTAATCTGAAGCAGTCAGTCTGAGGATGCAGTCTGAGGATTAGGTCTGAGGTTGAGGAAACAGCGAGTGGCTGGCTGCTTTGTTTTTCTGATCTTTCAGCTTCCCCGCCTCCCACCTCAATATCTCACTCCAAGTTTTTATTATTAATACCAATTAGAATTTGTGCTACAAAGAGTAAGAAGGCACAGATCTCATATTTTACTTGCTATTAACTACTCAATGTTTGGAATGTGTTGCAAACACTAGGGTAACAATTATGATAAGAACTGACTGAATATAGAAATAAACATCATACAAAAAACACACTTTGAAAGTATTATGAGCAGAAATAGTTGAGGAATTGGTAGTTTTACTAGATTGTGTCAAATATGTAAAAGCCAATTATATATCACATAAGCCCAATGAATGGTGTCCACTATAGTACTGTTCAAGAGCTCAATGGATGCAAACACCCAGACCTAGAGGAACAATGTCTACTCACTTTAGGCTTGCAACAAAAAAGTAGGACTCAGTGAAAAAAAAAATATAAAGATGTGAGCACAAATAGAATAGCATTAACAAATAAGCAAAATAAAAAAAAATACCTGGCAGCAGTCCAGAGGACAGATTCCACATGCAGCAGAAAAGATTTATTTAACAGGAAGTAGGTTTTATATTTAAACTATAACTTTAAAGAAAACACGATATATTTTTCTTCATAATTAGTAATTATGAACAAAACAAGAAATAACTAGTTTTCTATAGCCCAATGGGGGAGTATAATCCCCAAAAATCCCTTATAGATTTGATGAATAACAGAAAGCATCAAGCTCCTAAAAAAGGAAAGAGAAATGTTTATTCCGTCAATTTGATCAGTATAGATTGTAAACATGTATTGAAATATAACACTACACATAACAAATACTATATAAATAGTATATATATAAAATAGTATACATATAAAGTTAATTTTCTGAAGTTTTCAAAAATAGAAATACTAATTACCTTGATTTGACCACAAGATTTATACACGAGTATTAAGATATCATGTTATTTACTGTAAACATGTACCGTAAACATTATCATTAAAATTTTTATTAAACTTGTAAGAACAGATACTAGTCTTTAGCTAATATCTTAGCCAAAAGGCCAAGAAGCAATCATTAAAAATTGTAAATGTTTCTATATTATATAAGGATAACCATTCAGTAATGATTTCTATGTATTACACATTTTGTATTAGTGTGTCATTAAGTACACCTGGAAGCTTTAAACATTGTGTTTATATGTAAAAGTAAAAACCATCAATGCTCATAGTTACTACGAAAAAAACACCTCAGAGTATAGATGGAAAGTTAAGCTCTTGATGAAACCCATTATCCTCATTTCTGATATGTGAGTCTATTTAATATGCTGTTTATAAGTTAGAGTTCATTCATGAATTCATTTTTAAATTTTCTCTGAAAGCTAGCTATTTTTAACATATTTAAAGAAGTTAAACATTGAAATTAACAAAGCAAATCGAAGTATCTATGTATTTCATTTCCCTAAAACATTAAAAATTCATACACTGACATTAATAGAAATAATAAACAACATGGGTATCTGCCAACACAGACTATTTTACATACATGTAACCGTTTGCTTATTTAAAAGTTACTCTCTTCATAATTTTAATGTGCTTTGCTCTTACATCTAATGTTTTATGTGCCATTATTTTGCTTTTACTGCAAAAGAAAGATCTGGCTCCCAAAGATAAAGGAGATTTTTGGTAAATGGTGAAGGTAAAGAAATAAATGACCCACTTGGCTAGTGTGTAATTACACTGCCTGAGATTGTAACAATCTATCACAACAAGGAGGATGACACCATGCTAAGGGGTGAGTCAAAGGAGATAGCCTTTGACTAACTACGAGACCCTGACAATCGATACGCTACAGATATTGTGCTCTCAAAAACAATTGAATTCTTAAAAAGTTTGAAAATAGATTCTCTTCCTCTGATACTGATCAGAGACCCATCTTGACCTTATTCTAGAAGAGCAATACTTTCTAAAACAGGCATATGAAGCACATAAATCCTTTCCATCTCTGATTTCTTCTTTGAAATGGATACCTAACAGACTCCTATTATAATGACAGCCCTACAAGCAAAAAACTTGCTGAAATCCTTGGGGCATTTTAGTTTAAAAACTCCTCCCAATTAGTAGGCAAATGATCATAATAACATCTTACAAAAGAAACTACTTCAAAGACTCAAAACCCAAAAAATCCTAGTAGGAAACTGAATTTTACAAATAAGGATTGCAGCGTGTATCTTGAAATCACTTAACAAGTGATTTCATTATGTAAAAGTCAAGTAAAAGAGTCTCAAAAATGAATATAAGTAGCTTTTCAGTCCATTTTACGAAATGACTTGACAGAACAATCACATTACAACTGTCTTCATGTTTTCTATTATACTGTATTTTAAGTTCTTGAATTCACACCAACTTTTGTTACCAAACAGTTATAATAAAATTCATCAAGTTTTATCAAAACTTAAATTTTGTTTTCCAGTTATAAAAAATTTCTGGATATTTGTATAAAGCACTAATAGTAGCTGCAATGCAGAAACAAACCAGAAAATGGCCTAAAACATACCTAAAAATCTTGTTTAAACATACAAAAATGTAATTCAGCAAAATCAAACTCAACCTTAATTTCAGTATTTATCTTATTATAAAGTCCCACAGTATAGCAAGTTTATATGATGCATGAAATCTACAATTATAATTTAACTTTTCAGAAGCTCAGAATTTTGTACCAACAGATTTATATCTCCTGTTGGGAGAGATGACAGTGAACATGAAATTATTGGTTCAATAAAAGCAAGGGACCATTCACAAAATATGTCAGTATAAAAAAGAACAGTGTATAAAACCAAGAATATTACCTCAATTTCAGAGTAGTGTAGTCCCTTCTCTAAAAATACATACTTGTAAGGGGGGATAAAAACAATGTACAGAATAAATAATATACAACCCAAACTAAGTAAAACTCTAGAGATACAGCACAGAAAAAATGAGTGTGTGTGTGTGTGTGTGTGTGTGTGTGTGCCTGCATGTGAATTGCTATATTCAACTACATAGACATAGTTGAAAATCACTAGCATTTAGTATAGATCTGCTGACAACAGTAAAACAGACTTCAAAGAGGAAGGCAGAAAGCAGTAAACAGGGCTGTGGATACGATTCAGAAGGTAAAATGCTTGCTAAGCAAACATTAAAAACTCAAGTTTGATACTCAGAACTGACAAGAAAAAAATAAAGCTGGTGAAGCTAGTGTATGCCTCTGATCCCAGTATTGAGAAGGAAGAGACAAAAGGCTATCAGGGATTGCTGGCCAGACAGCATGGCCAAAGAGTGAGCACCAAGTACAAAAGAAATGCTTCTCCCAAAAAAAAAAAAAAAAAAAAAAAGTGGGGCGGTAGTGGTGCATGCCTTTAGTCCCAGCACTCAAGAGACAGAGGCAAGAGGATCTCTGTGAGTTCAAGACCAGCCTGGTCTACCAGAGCTAGTTCCAGGACAGCCTGCAAAGCCACAGAGAAACTGTCTCAAAACACTGCAGCACCCCCCACCCAAGCAAAAACAACCCCCCCTAAAAAAAAATTTAAAGATGGTAAGCAATTAAGGAAAACATCGAATGTCTACCTCTAGATTCTACACATACAAGCATGCACACTCATGCATGCAAATGCAAAAGACAAAGAGCATAATCAAGAAACATAAATGTGGAGAGGGAGGAGGGATGAGCAAAGGAGTCAAGAAGGTGCTGGAGAAACCCTCAGAAACAGTTGACCTGACCTAGCACGGAGACCCTAGTGGTAAAGCTGGGGAACCAAGCCCTCTGAATGTGGGTCCCAGCTAGGAGGCCAAGACAGTCTATGGGACCTCTAAAAGTGGAGCCAGTGTTTATCCCTAGAATACAAATGGACTTTGGGAGCCCATTACCTATGCAGGGGTACTATTGCAGCCCAGATACAACAAGGAGGGCCTAGGCCCTCCCCCAAATGATGTGACAGATTTGACGGTCCCCAGGGAGCACCTCACTATACCTGGGGAGGAGGTGGGGATGGGCAGGGGGAGGTTGGTCAGGAACATGGGAGGATGGGAGGGCAAAGGAATGGGGGGATGGATATGTAAATATGAGTGCTCCTAAAATAAAAAAAAAGAAACACAAATGTCATTCATAAAAAGATGATTATTTCACTCCAAAATTTCAAAGGATAAAGATAATTGAAGTAGGAGAAGCCCTCAGAAACTTTAAAAACTATCAAATAAATTAGTTTAATACATTATTTTATTAAAATGTAATAAAATAAAGTCTGAATAAACTTATTCAATTGCTCATTTTTGTACCTAGATATATTTATTTAAGGAAATGTAACCTAACTAAAGTAAGTTTGGGTGATTTTTTTTTTCCTTTTGAAATACAGAGATGTATTTACACACATGTTCTCATGACTGCAAGAAATTGCATACATATATACAAATATCAATAAGGTTTAGGTAAAGTAATAAAAACCATGATTGTCTACAGAAATGCATATGGAATGTTCATTTTTAATTTCTAGAGGAAGATTTGCGGGATTTGTGTCTCTACAAAAGCAAGTAAGTTTAATGGCAGACTCAATATGCAGGCCAAGCACATCAATAACAGGCATGTGAATTAGCATTGTCTCCATAACCACTGATCTGCCAAAACATGGTTGTTGAACAAATACAATGAAAAGGCAACAGAAATATTTTGACAACAATGACTCTCACTCCTGGGTAGAGAGTTCATTTCTATATTCCAAAGCAAATTTAGGACACATCCCTTCCTGCTAGGAGACAAAATAAATATAAAAAGAAGAGAAAATGTAAAATCAAAGAGGAAATATTCACAGCTGCCAGATCTTCTCTTTCCTTCACTCGGTGTGACATATGTAAGACCCAGAGGTCTATGCCAGGTAGTGATCCAGGGACTAGGGATATAGAAATAAGTTATGGTCATCATGTATTCTATAAATACCTTAAAGTATGTGAGAAAAAAAAGAAACCACATCCTCAATATTTGCTAAATTCTCTGAACATATGTAAAAACAGAAAGCAACCTATAGAGCAATGTTTCTGAGGGGAAAAACAAAGGTTGATGGGCGTCTAGATATTGTCACATTTCTGGCAGCTTGAAAGAATTGGGATAAGCATTTAACGCAGAAATAACACTAAAGACACACACCAAAAGAAAAAAAAAAGTTTGGATAAAGAAAACACCAGGTGTGTGTAGGGTGTAAATTGCTAAAGGTGCACAGAAAGCTGAATGCAAAGCCAGTCAATCAAGAGACTGACTCCAAGGCAGTGTGGCACCTTCAAAATGAGCAGGATTTTTCAACAGCTTCTAACATGGTCTACTGAGGTGAGATACCTTGGGGAAGCTGATGGTTTAGGGAAAAAGTTATGGTAGGCTACCTACACATGTACAAAAGATTTTCAGCGATCATAGATGTTATCAAAGCTATTTATTATTGTTAGACCCCCGGAAAACTCAGGTATCCGGGGTCCCAGGCCACAACTGTGGTCACCCCAATCACCAGGCAGATTCGAGAGCTTGATGCAAACTGCATGAGGCTTTATTGTAATTTAACGAGCTAACCCCATGTTAGCTCGGGTCTTTCACCCACCCGCCATGGCGGATGGCTAGAAAAGACGTTTTGAAGCCGCTGCACACAGATCTTTATAGGGCAGCGTAAGGGGAGTGTCTAGGGGTACGCACAGGCTTACGCACAGGCTCACGATTGGTGTGCTTTCAGGCTTGGAGGGCTTGCCCTGTGTTGATTGGTCAACTGGTTGTTATGGCCCATAGGCCCTCCCAGGGTGGTTGCTATGCTCTCTACGTCATTGTCGTGCGCTTGTCCGTAAAGCACACCCAGGGTCGTAAAGCATAGCGCCACCAGCTAACTTCTGATTGGTTCATTGTCACAAGACAGGCATCTGACCTCTAAGTGACTAAGGTTCCTTGTCACAAGACAGGCATCTGACCTCTAAGTGACCAAGGCAGGTTTATGGCAAGCACGTGTTCGGCTGTTATGGCTGCCAAAAGGGAAGCCGGTTCCTTCAGTAGAAAGGATTACCAGCCTACAATACACACCTCCAAAGAAGCTAGGAAACAAGGAGGACCATAAGAGAGACATACACTGTCCCCCAGTGAAGCAGAAAGGGCCAAGAGCCCCTGAACAAATGGGGAGTATGGAGGGAGGGGCAGTGAAGGGGGAGAAAGAGGAGAGGAGGAGAGGGGAGGAGAACATGAAGGATCAGGAAGATTGAGTGAGGAGAGGAACAGAGAACAAGAAAAGAGACACATCAATAGAGGGAACCAACTATAGGTTTAAAGAGAAATCTGGCACTAGGGAATTATACAGAGATCCAAAAGGATGACCCCCCAACTAGGACCCTAAGCAATACTGGAAAGGCTACCTTAAAAGCTGGTACCCTATAATGAGAATGATAACTGCCTTAAATGCCATCCTAGAGCCTTCATCCAGTAGCTGATGGAAGCAGAAGTGGGGATCCACAGTCAAGCACTGGATTCCAAACTTCTGGAATCCAGTTTCAGAAAGGGAGGAGCAAAGAACAAAAGGGGTCAAGACCTCGCTGGGAAAACCCACAGAAACACCTGACCTGAGCAAGTGGGACACTTGGACCCCAGTCAGACAGTTGGGGAACCAACATAGGACCAAACCAGGCCCCCTGAATGTGGGTGTCAGTTAGGAGCACTGGGCAGTCTATGGCGCCTCTGGCAGTGGAACCAGGATGTATCCCTAGTGCACAAAAGGTATTCGGGAGCCCATTTCGCATGTAGAGATACTCTCTTAGCCTAGATACACAGGGGAGGCCTAGGCCCTGCCCCAAATAACTTGACAGATTTTAATGACCCCTCATAGAAGGTCTCACCCTCCCTGGAGAGTGGATGGGGGATGGGATGGGGAGGGTTTTGAGGGGTATGTGAGGATGGGAGGGAGAGGGAACTGGGATTGATTTGTAAAATAAGATTGTTTCTAATTTAAATTATATATATATAAACACTGACCCTTATAAGGGTAGACTTCATTCCTCATCAAGGAATCTTCTCTTTGCAATAGGCAGAGACCATTAAAGAAAACTACAACCAGTCAATATACAAAATTGTGGAGCCAGTACCACTGGATACATCAAGGAAATACTCCCATACCTAAGGCTCCGGGATCATTGCAGAAGAGGAAACAGAAAGGATTCAGGAACTTTGCTGGGAAATTATGTCTCTTGGTAACATCAGAAGCTATACTTGTGAAGTCTCACCAATATGACCATCCAAATGTAAGCTGAACGAAGTGGACAGCAATGAACATGTCAAACTAGACAGAGAAAAGGCCACAAGGCTTCAACCTACCTAAGGAACTGCAGACAACCTAGAAAAGCTGGGAGTGGGAGAGGTGGTCTTCCCCAGGGAAGAACACACCAACTAGATGTCCAGTGCCAAATGGTCAGACCTGAAAACATGCATACAAGTAACATCATATGGACTCAACAGGTTATATTTAGGAATATACATGTATAGACAAACATATGTACAAGCCATAACAATTCATGAAAATTTCATAAATTTGAAGGAGAAGGGAGGAAGGAAAGGGAGAAGTGAAATATAATTACAATCTCAAAAATAAAAAAAATCAATAAAATAGGCAAAATGTATGAATAGATGGTTCACATTACATCATGAGAACACCTAATAGCACAGAAAAATTTACCAAACTTCATTAGTGATTGAAAAATATATACCTAAGCCACAATGAAACCAACCTGAGCATTTATCAGACTGCTTAAAGTAAAAAACAAAAACAGACACAAGTATCAGCAAAATGTAGAGGAACCTGAAATCTAACACATTGCTCATGGGAATGAAAACTGGTAGTTTCTTTAAAAAGGCATGTTTTAATCAACCTGTCATATGATATACTATGACTGTGACCTTACTAGAGACAAGAAATATATTCACACAAAGACAACAACATAAAATTTCATGGCAGCTGTATTTGTAAAATCAAAACACTGGAAATAGCAAGTTGTCATTAATTAAAATGAAAGTAGAAATTCTAATGTACTCACATACTAGACTACTATTTAAGAATAGCAAGGAATGAACTGTCAATCTGTGGATCAACATGGATGGACTTCAAAATAATTGTGCTTGTGAAAGAAGCCAGGAAAAGAAAAACAGTATAAATTGGATAAATCCATTTATAGGAAATTCTAGAAAATATAAGTTAATCTATAGTGACAAGGGATCAATAGTATCCTGGGGGTTAGGCAGATGGGAGAGATCACAAAAGGGCAGGAAGAAACCTTTAGACTTTGGTGATGGTTCCATGGTTTAGATGTGTATGAAGTTATCAAACTACTCTTTAATATATAAATTTCATTTCATATAGAATAAATCGTCACAAATATATCCAAAGCTTGCCATGTGTCCACTATAATATATCCATTCTAGTTGAGGGATAGAGGTTGCTTTTGTTGTTGTGACAAGGTTTCATTATGCAAGCCCCACTAGCCTGGACCTTGTTGTGCAACACAGTCTACCCTTGACCATTCAGGATCCTTCTGCATCCATCTCCTGAGTACTAGAATTACAGGCCTGTACCACTATATGTGGCTTTATTCTATATGTTATATCAATGTAATTTATATTACATTGTGCCCAGCACTAAACAATTTAATCTTTCACATTTGACATTTAACCCAGTGAAATACCACTTCTGTTTTACTGATGAAAGGAAATAAATCAGAAAAGCCAAGGGGGCTAAATGGACTAAAAAGGACTTGGAACAAAGTGTTCTGTCAATATCACATGTCCAGTTAAGATTCAAGCATAGGTATGTTTGATTTAAAAGCTTTATCAAAAGTCTTGTCACTAAGCTATAATATGCTAATATTTTAATATTAAAGAAAGGATTGATCTCTAACGGGTGTATGCAAGAAGGTATTCAGTAGGTGTGATTAAATAAAGGTTCATAACCTAAGGCATTATCCTGTACTGACATAGCTGGGCTTATAAAAGGGAAGGAAGAGGAATGTAGAGTAGAACAGTGGTGTAATTATGGAAGCAGAGGGAAAGGAGATGAACAATGGAAGCAATGATGAAGAGTTCTGATAATGCTATAATTGGTTAACTGGTTGAAGAGATGGAAGAGGCCATAACCAAAGAATGCATCTTCTCTCCTAGTAGAATCTTTACACAGCACTTCAATTACCTGAATGTTTGTGTATGCTTCTCAAATGGAAATGTTAACTGCTTTTAACTCCCAATATGTTGGCATTTAGGAGTTCATAAGGGTACAGCCGTTATGGGATGACTACCCTTATAAAAGATGTTAGACCCCCAGAAAACTCAGGTATCCGGGGTCCCAGGCCTCGTTCATGGTCACCCCAATCACCAGGCGGATTCGAGAGCTTGATGCAAACTGCATGAGGCTTTATTGTAATTTAACGAGCTAACCCCATGTTAGCTTGGGTCTTTCACCCACCCGCCTTGGCAGATGGCTAGCAAAAGACAGCTCCTAGGGCCTCCCAAGAGATCTTATAGGGCAGCGTAAGGGGAGTGTCTAGGGGAATGCACAGGCTCAGGATTGGTATGCCTCCAGGATTGGAGGGTTTGCCTTGTGTTGATTGGTTAACTGGTTGTTATGGCCCATAGGCCCTACCAGGGTGGTTGCTATGCTTTGTGCGTCATTGCTGTGTGCTTGTCCGTAAAGCACACCCAGGGTCGTAAAGCATAGCGCCACCAGCTAACTTCTGATTGGTTCCTTGTCACGAGACAGGCATCTGACTTTCTAGTGTCTAGGACAACGTCATAGAAACACGTGTACGGCCGCTATGACTGCCGAAAGGGAAGCTGGTCCCTTCAAAGACACTAGTAAATTCTTACCATCTCAGAAATACAAACACATCATCTGGTACTCAACTCTAAAGCCTGCAGAACTGTAAGAAATGAACTTTTATTTAAGTCACCCAACCTACAAAAATCTGTTTTAATGGTTCAGACATATTAAGATGGGCCTCCAGAACGAACACAGCCCTAATGACCCATTTTAGAATTCTTAATCTCTAAAACAACTGTGCTGTTCAAATGAGAACCATATCAAGTTCAACAGCAAATTGTGGCTCTTCATCAATGACAGCAGTTAGTGCTCCATGAAGGTAAGCCTAAAGAATCCTAATGCAGAAATCTGGCCATGGGAGGGAATATTAAAGATATTTGCTAAGAATCTGTTCCTGTGAGGTTTTTTTGTTGTTGTTGTTGTTGTTGTTGTTTTGTTTTGTTTTGTTTTCAAGACAAGAGTTTCTCTGTAGGTATGGAGACTGTCCTGGAACTCTCTTTGAAGACCAGGCTGGCCTCGAACTCACAGAGTTCTGCCTACCTCTGCCTCCTGAGTGCTGGGATTAAAGGCATGTACCACCAAAGCCAGGCTCCTGTGAGTTATTATGTATCTGAGACCCTATAGTGGGTATAGAAATGATTTCTAGTGTTACCAAGTCATAATAAGCCATATGTGACATGTGTAAAGCAAATTATTGTATGATTTTATTTTAAAATATCCATATGTACTAGATGCCATGAAAGAGACACATATATTAAGACAATTCTTATCTCCAGTTTCTTTATAGCTACATCACATTTAAACACTGAAGCATATATGATCTTCTTCCATTCACAAATGGACATTAAACAATTGTTTAAAATATTCCACATTCTAGAAAATATTCCAGCAATTCTTTTCTCGGAAGGAGGTAGATGCAGCAGAGTCTGAGCATATAGCCAAGGTTGGCTTCAAACTTTTAATACTGCCTCCACTTAGTGATAAAAAAAAGACCTATCTCTTTTCTCTTATTTTAAAATATATGTGGCTATTTACTTTATCATATATTCATAACCTTATCCTTTGGGTGTCTACCATTACTGTTCTGCTATATTAGACTGCTTTATACTCTGCACTGTTCCTAATGAATTTCAGAGCACTCTTCATTTGGCATTATGAGATATTCTAAGACTACCTAGAGCTCTTCCTCCCAACTCTGAAACCAATCATTCTCTAAAAAGATCTGGTTTCTTACCAAAGGCAAGTAGAGACTAGGATTTGAGAATTAGGTTTGTGCACTATCAATAGTCATTACTACTTCGATATCTCTTAGAAACAAGGCTAAAGGATGAACAATGTATTCTAACTTTGGCATACACATAGACACATTTCTCCCTGTTTCTAAATCTATAGGTATGTAATATAAGTTCATACTGACTCTTCTGATTCCTAGAATCATTATGAACTCTATTATTATTTATAATACATTTTGACAATAGGAAAAATTTGTTCTCTTATTATTCAGAATATACTTGCTCATTTAAAATCTTTATTGTAATGTGTTTGTATGTGTATTTCTAGGAATCAACTTTTTATAATATGTATTTCTGTATAGCTCCTTTTTACTTAGCCTTATTGAGTATCATAGAAGTAACATTTTCAAAGTTACTTATACTCCTTTCCTTTTAATCTATTTATTACGTGTCCTAGCTGGTTTTTAATATCAAATTAACACATGCTTGAGTCATAGGACTGGAAGGAACTTCAATTGAAAAAAAAAAAAAAAAAAACCACGACTCCATAAGAACTGGCTATAGGAGCCATACTAGCAGATCAGAAGGAAAAATTCCTGAAGGCAGACTACACCAATAGTCTCTAGGGGACACTGTACCTACAAATCCCACTCTGCCCCAAATCCCACCTATCCCCTGCAATATCAGCAGCTCTCTGGGACACAGATATCTACTGCACAGAGAGGACTGAGAGAGAGGACTCAGGGTGGCCCCACAGGACACAGACTTCTACTGCACAGAGAGGACTGAGAGAGAGGACTCAGAAACTGAGAGAGAGGACTCAGGGTGGCCCCACAGGACACAGACATCTACTGCACAGAAGGCTGAAAGAAAGGACTGATAGTATTGGATCAAGGGGCAAAGGCACTGCCTGCACAAATGGGAAGAAGAGATGGCTAGACATCCATAGAAGAATACATTCAACAACCCAAAGAGCAATATGGCAACACTAGAAACTAGTGGTACTACATCAGGAAGACCTGACATCCCAATGCAGAGTAAGCAGAAGAAAACGACCTTTAAAATAACTTGATTAAGATGATGGAGGAACTTAAAAAAGAAATGAAGAATTCTCTTAAAGAAATAGAGGAAAAGACATACAAACATTGGAAGAAATCAAGAAAACCCTTAAAGACAGCCAAGAAAACCAAGAAAAAAAAAAAAAACCAATCAAACAAGTTCAAGACTTGAAGACTGAAATGCAAGCAATAAAGAAAACACAAATGGAAGGAATTCTAGAAATGAATAATCTGGGTGAATAAACAGCAACTACAGATGCAAGCATAACCAACAGAATGCAAGAGAAGGAAGAGAGAATCTCAGGTGTTGAAGATATGATAGAGGAAATAGATTCTTCGGTGAAAGAAAATATTAAAGCCAACAAAGTTATGACACAAAATGTCCATAAGAAAATTGGGAATCAATCTACCTTAAGACCTATCTGCATTTACCCAACGGACACTCAATCATACCACAAGGATATTTGCTCAACAAATGTTCATAGCAGAATTATTCAAAATAGTCAGAACCTGAAAACCTAACTATATGCACTTCAACAAAAGAATGGATAAGGAAAATGTAGTACACTTACACAATGGAGTACTACTCAGCTATAAAAATGATGATCTCACTGGCCACACCTCACTCTTGGCCCCCCTCTGCCCACTGCTTGAAGTGACTCTGGGTGATGCCCCTGACCCAACTCCTCTCATCACCTGCTCCTTGGATCTTCCTGGGCCTGCCCCTCAAGGAGACTGGACCCACCCAGGCAGGGAGGGCTACCCTAAGTACCAACATACCTCACTCTTGGTTCCCACTCCACCCTCCACCTGCTATTTGAGGTAAGTCTGGAGACTGCTCTGGCCCCAACTAAAGCCATCATTCCCTCCTCCCTTCCTCCTGGGCCTACTCCTCTCATAGAGTGGACCAGCCCAGATAAGGAGAACCACCCTGAGTCTTGACACACCTCACTCATGGTTCCCCCTCTGCCCTCCGCCCTTTGCTTGAGGAGACAGACAGACATCACCTGCACCCACTGGAAGAAGAAATGGGAAAACAACAGTGTAAGAACACACTCAACAACAGGAAGACCAATATGACAACACCAGAATCTAGGAACTCCATATCAGCAAGACCTGAAAAGCCCAAAGCAGAAAAAGAAGAAGAAAGGGACCTTAAAAAAACTATCTTATGAAGATGATACAGACCCTTAAAGAGGAAATGAGAAAATCCCTTAAAGAAATAGAAGAAAAAAACAAACAAAAAATTCATGAAAAAAGACACATCAAGAAATTCAAGAAATAAATAAATCTCTTAAAGAATCTAAAGAAAGAAAGAAAGAAAGAAAGGAAGGAAGGAAGGAAGGAAGGAAGGAAGGAAGGAAGGAAGAAAAAACCAAATAAGAAAAGGAAACAATTCAAACAATTCAAGGCTTGAAAGTGGAAATAGAAACAATAAAGAAAACACAGAATGAAGAGAAACAGGAAATAGAAAAGCTGGGTAAATAATCAGGAACCACAGACGTTAGTATATCCAATAGAATACAAGAGATGGAAGAGAGAAACTCAGGTGTTGAAGACTCACTAGCCGATATACAGCCATTGACCAAAGAAAATCTCAAGTCCAACAAATCCCTAACACAAAATATCCAGGAAATATGGGACACCATGAAAAGAAAAAACCTGAAAATAATAGGTATAGAAGAAGGTGAAGAAATTCAGCTCAAAGGTACAGAAAACATACTCAACAAAATCATATAAGAAAACTTCCCCAAGGTAAAGAAGGATATGCCTATGAAAGTACAAGAAGCTTATAGAACACCAAATAGACTGGACCACAAAAAGAAGTCCCCTCGCCACATAACAATCAAAACAATAAAGAGAAAATATCAAGAGCAGCAAAAGAAAAAGGCCAAGTCACATATAAGTCACAGACTTATCAGAATTACATCTGACTTCTCAATGAAAACTTTAAAGCCAGAAGATCCTAGATAGATGTTCTACAAACGCTAACTGAACATGGATGCCAGCCCAGACTACTGTATCCAGCAAAGCTTTCAATCACTACAGATGGAGAAAACGATTTATTCCATGACAAAACCAGATTTAAGCAATACATATCTACAAATCCAGCCCTACAGAAAGTACTGGAAGGAAAGCTCCAACACAACAAAGATAACTACACTCAAAAAACCATAGGCAATAGATAATCCCACCAAAAGAAAAAAAAGGGGAGGGGAATCCACCCATAATAACAACACCAAAACAAACAAGAATCAACAAACAATGGTCATTAATATCCCTCAATTTCAATGGTCTTAACTTGCCTATAAAAAGGTATAGGCTAATAGAATGGTTACGAAGACAGAATCCATCCTACTGCTGCATACAAGGCACACATCTCAACATTGAAGACAGACATTACCTCAGAGTAAAGGGTTGGGATAAGATATTCCAATCAAATGGGCCCAAGAAACAAGCTGTTGTAGCAATTTTAATACCTAACAAATTAGACTTCAAAGTAAAGTTAATCAAAAGAGATGAAATAGGGCATTTCATTCCCATTACAGAAAAAGTCCATCAAGATGAAGTCTCAATCCTGAACATCTATATCCCAAATACAAAAGTACCCACATTTGTGGAAATATTACTAAGCTCAAATCACACATAAAACCTCACACACTTATAGTAGTCTATAAGTCTAGACTTGTCTCTCACCATTAGACAAAAACACCAGACAAAAAATTAACAAAGAAACAAAGGAACTAACAGAAGTTACGGCCCAATTGGGATTAATAGACATCTATAGAATATTCCATCCAAACACAAAGCAATATACCTTCTTTCCTGAGCCACACGGAAGTTTCCCTAAAATCGACCACATACTTGGCAACATAGCAAACTTTAACAGGTACAAAAAAATTGGAATAACACCCTGTATCTTATCAAACCACCATGTATAAAGTTAGAATTCAACAACACAAATAGCAGAAACCCTACAAACTCATGGGAATTGAATAATGAACAATTTCACCATTCCTGGGTCAAGGAAGAAATAAAAAGGAAATTAAAGACTTCCTAGAATTAATGAGAATGAAGACACAACATATACATACTTATGGGACACTTTGAAAGCAGTGCTAAGAGGAAAGTTCATAGCACTAAGTGGCCACATGAAAAAACTGGAGAATAGTCACACTAGAGATATAGCAGGGCAACTAAAAGCTCTAGAACAAAAGGAAGCAAACTGTTCCCGGAGGAGTAGACACAAGGAAATAATGAAACTGAGGGCAGAAATCAGTAAAAGTAGAAACTAGGAAAACATTGCTCAATGAAACAAAGAGTTGGTTCTTCGAGGAAATCAACAAGACAGACAAACCTCTATCCAAATTAACCAAAAGGCAGAGAGAGTACATGCTAATTAACAAAATCAGAGATGAAAAGGGGAATATAACAGCAGACACCAAGGAAATCGAGAGAATCATCAGGTCATACTTTGAAAACCTGTACCCCACAAAATTAGAAAATCTAAAGGAAATGGACAATTTTCTGGATAGATATCACTTACCAAAATTAAATCAAGAACAGATAAGCAATTTACATAGACCTATAATCCCTAAAGAAATAGAAGCAATCATCAAAAGTCTCCCAAAGAAAAAAAGCACAGGGCAAGATAGTTTCAGTGCAGAATTCTACCAGAAATTCAAAGAACAGCTAATGCCAGTACTCCTCAAATTGTTCCACACAATAGCAGCAAAAGGGACATTGCCAAACTCTTTTTATGAGGCTACAATTACCTACAATTACCCAAGCCACACAAAGACACAACTAAAAAAGAAAATTACAGACCAATATCCCTCATAAACATTGATGTAAGAATATTCAACAAAATACTGGCAAATAGAATCCAAAAACACATGAGAGAAATCATCCACTATGAGCAAGTAGGCTTCATTGCAGGAATGCAGAGATGGCTCAACATAGGAAAATCCATCAATGTAATCCACCATATAAATAAAATGAAAAAGAAAAACCACATGATCATCTCACTAGATGCAAAGTGTTTGACAAAATCCAACATCCCACCATGATAAAGGTCTTGAAGAGATCAGGAATAACAGGAACATACCTAAACATGATAAAAGCAATATACAGCAAACCAATAGCCAACACCAAACTAAATACAGAGAAACTCAACGCGATTCCTCTAAAAATCAGGAACAAGATAAGGCTGTCCACAATCTCCATATCTCTTCAATATTTACTTGAAATTCTAGATAGAGAAATAAGACAACAAAAGGAGATGAAGGGGACACATATTGGAAAGGAAGAAGTCAAACTTTCACTATTTGCAGATGATATGATAGTTTACATAAGTGACCCGAAAAACTCTACCAGGGAACTCCTACAGCTGATAAACATCTTCAGCAAAGTGATAGGATACAAGAATAACCCAAAAAAATCAGTAGCCCAACTATATACAGATGATAAATGCAATGAGAAAGAAATCAGAGAAACATCACCCTTCACAATATCCACAAGCAACATAAAATATCTTGGGGTAATGCTAACCAAAAAAGTGAAAGACCTGTACAGCAAGAACTTTTAATTTAAAGAAAGAAATTAAAGAAGATACCAGAAAATGGAAAGATCTCCCATGCTCTTGGATAGGTAGAATCAACACAGTAAAAATGGCAATCTTGCCAAAAGTAATCTACAGAGTCAGTGCAATCCCCATCAAAATCCCAACACAGTTCTTCACAGACCTTGAAAGAACAATACTCAACTTTATATGGAAAAACAAAAAACCCAGGATAGCCAAAACAATGGTGTACAATAAAGGATCTTCTGGTGGCATCACCATCCCTGACTTCAAGCTCTATTATACAGCCATAGTTCTGAAAACAGCTTGGTATTGGCACAAAAATAGACAGACGAATGGAATCTAATTGAAACCCTGATGTGAACCCACACACCTATATAATTTTTGGCAAAGATGTAAATCTATACAATAGAAGAAAGATATTATCTTCAACAAATGGTGCTGGCACAACTGGGTTTGGACATGCAGAAGATTGTAGATAGATCAATACTTGTCATCATGCACAAAACTTAAGGGCAAATGGATCAAAGATTTCACCATAAATCCAGCCACACTGAATCTTCTAGAAGAGAAAGTGGGAGATACCCTTGAACGATTTGGCACAGAAGACAGCTTCCTGAACATTACACCAGTAGCACAGACATTGAGATCTGCAATTAATAAATGGGACCTCCTGAAACTGAGAAGCTTCTGTAAGGCAAAGGACACAGTCACTAAGACAAAACGACAGCCCACAGAATGGGAAAAGATCTTCACCAACCCTACATCTGACAGAGGGCTGATTTCCAAAATATACAATGAACTCAAGAAGCTAGCTACCAAATACCAAACAATGAAATTAAAGAGTGGGGTGCAGAACTAAATAGAGAATTCTCGATAGAGAAAACTGAAATGGCTGAAAGACACTTAAGAAAGTGCTCAAAATCCTTGGTCATCAGAGAAATGCAACTCAAAACAACTCTGAGATATCACCTCACACCTGTCAGAATGGCTAAAATCAAAAACACCAATGACAATCTATGCTGGAGAGGATGTGGAGAAAAAGGAACATTCCTCCATTACTAGTGGAAGTGCAAACTTGTAAGACCACTTTGGAAATTAGTATGACGGTTGCTTAGAAAAAAGGGAATACACAAATAACGCATGTTCATACAACAAGGACATATGTTCAACGATGTTCATAGCAGCATTGTTTGTAATAGCCAGAACCTGGAAGGAACCTAGATGCCCCTCAACTGAAGAATGAATAGAGAAAATGTGGTACATTTATACAATGGAGTACTACTCAGCAGAAAAAAAGCAATGGAATCTTGAAATTTGCAGGCAAATGGATAGAACTAGAAGAAACCATCCTGAGTGAGGTAACCCAGTCACAAAAAGACAAACATGGTATGTACTCACTGATATATGAATTTTAGACATAGAGCAAAGGATTATCAGCCTACAATCCTCTTTACCAAAGAAACTAGGAAACATGAAGGACTCTAGGAGATAAATGCATGGACCCCAGGAATGGGAAGGGGCAGGAACTCCTGAGCTAATTGGGAACATGAGGGTAAGGGAGAGGAGCTGCCAGAATGAGAGCAGGAGAAGAGAAGGAGAGAGGAGGAAATATTGAGTTGGGGGAAGAATAGAGGAGAGCAGGATAAGAGACACCATATTACAGGGAGCCATTATAGGTCTGAGGAGAGATCTGGTACTAGGGAGATTTCCAGAGACCTACAAGGGTGACACCAACTGACAATCCAGGCAATGGTGGAGAGGATGACCTAATGGCCCTTCCCCTAAAATGAGATTGTTGACTACTTTTTATGCCATCCTAGAGCCCTCATCCAGTGGCTGATGGAAGCAGAGGCAGACATCCACAGATAATCACTGAACTGAACTCTGGAACTTAGTTGCAGAGAGGGAGGAATGAAGATTGAAGGGGTTGGTACCAGGCTGGTGAAACCCACACAAACAGCTGGCCTGAACAAGGGGGAGCACATGGACCCCAGATCCTGTCTGAGAGGCCAGTACAGGACTGATCCAGACCCCTGAACATGGTTGTCAATGAGGAGGCCTCTGCACTCTAGGGGGCCCCTGTTAGTGGATTAGTCTTTTTCCCTGGTGTAAGAAGGGAATTTGAGAGCCCATCCCATGTGAAGGGATGCACTCTTGGCCTGGACTCATGGGGGAGGGCCTAGGCCCGGCCCAGGATGATGTGGTGGACTTTGCAAAGCCCCCACTGAGGGCCCTACCCTGCCTGGGGAGTGGAGGGTGGATGGGGTCGGGGGTAGATCAGGGTGTGGAAGGAGGGGTGAGGGTGAGGGGAGGGAAAGGGAGAAGGGAGTGACATGTGAAGCGAGCTGAGCTTGTTCCTAATTTGAACTAAAAAAAAAGAATGAAAAAAAAAAAAAGAGATTAACTCAAAAAAAAAAAAATCAGTAGCCCTACAGATGATAAATGCACTGAGAAAGAAGTCAGAGAAACATCATCCTTTACAATAGCCACAAACAACATAAAATATCCGGGGTAACGCTAACCAAACAAGTGAAAGACATGTGTAGCAAGAACTTTGAGTCTTTAAAGAAAGAAATTAAATGGAAAGAAAATGGAAAGAAAATGGAAAGATTTCCCATGCGCTTGGATAGGTAGAATCAACATCGTAAAAATGGCAATCTTGCCAAAAGCAATCTACAAATTCAATGCAAGCCCCATCAAAATCCCAATACAATTCTTCACAGACCTTGAAAGAACAGAACTTAACTTCGTATGGAAAAACAAAAACCCAGGAAAGCCAAAACAACCCTGTACAATAAAGGATCTTCTGGTGGCATCATCATCCCTGACTTCAAGCTCTATTATAGAGCCATAGTTCTGAAAACAGATTGGTATTGGCACAAAAGTAAACAGGTTAACCAATGGTATCGAACTGAAAACTCTGATATTAACCCACACACCTACGAACACCTGATTTTTGACAAAGAAGCTAAAGTTATACAATGGAAAATAGAAAGCTTCTTCAACAAATGGTGCTGGCATAACTGGATGCTAGCGTGCAGAAGACTACAGATAGATCCATGTCTATCGCCTTGAACAAAACTTAAATCCAAATGGATCAAAGACCTTAATATGAATTCAGCCACACTGAAGAAAAAGGAGGTGGTACCCTCGAACAAATTGGTACAGAAGACCGTTTCCTGAACATAACACCAGTAGCACAGACATTGAGATCTTCAATTAATAAATGGGACCTCCTGAAACTGAGAAGCTTTTGTAAGGCAAAGGACACTGTCAGCAAGTCAAAACAGCAGCCCACAGAATGGGAAAAGATCTTCACCAACCCCACATCTGACAGAGTGCTGATTTCCAAAATATACAATGAACTCAAGAAGATAGCCACCAAAACACCAAACAATGAAATTAAGAAGTGGAGTGCAGAAATAAATAGAAAGTTCTCAACAGAGGAATCCAAAATGGCTGAAAGACACTTAAGAAAGTGCTCAACATCCTTAGCCATCAGGGAAATGCAACTCAAAAGAACTCTGAGATACCATCTTACTTCTGTCAGAATGGCTAAAATCAAAAACACCAATGACAATCTATGCTGGAGAGGATGTGGAGAAAGAGTGACACTCCTCCATTGTTGGTAAGAGTGCGAACTTGTACGACCACTCTAGAAATCAGTATGGTGGTTTCTCAGGAAAATGAGAATCAGTCTATCACAAGATCCAGCAATTCCTGTCTTGGGCATATACCCAAAGAATGCACATTCATACAATAAGGACATATGTACAATCATGTTCATAGAAGCATTATTTGTAATAGCCAGAACCTGGAAGCAACCTAGATGCCCCTCAACTGAAGAATGGATACAGAAAACATAGTACATTTACACAATGAAGTACTACTCAGTGGGAAATAACAATGGAATATAAAAGTTCACAGGCACATGGATGGAACTAGAAGAAACCATCCTGAGTGAGGTAACCCAGTCACAAAAAGACAAACATGGTATGTACTCACTCATATATGAATTTTAGACATAGCGTAAAGATTACCAGCCTATAACCATCACTGCCAGAGGAGCTAGGAAACAAGGAAGACCCCATGAGAAGATGGCATAGTCCATCAAAGAAGGGGAGGGAGACAAGAACCCCTGAGCAAATTGGGAGCACAGGAGGGGAGAAAAGAAGCTTGTGGAAACTTGTGAACTCTAGACTCCTGGCGACTGAACTAGGCCCTCCATATGTGGGAAACAGTTGTGAAGCTTGAAATAGCTGAGGGGCCTGGTCTACAAGAGCTAGTTCCAGGACAGCCTCCAAAGCCAAAGAGAAACTCTGTCTTGAAAAACCATAAAAAAAAAAAGATTCCATAGACAATATAATAAAAAAAATCCAAATTTTAAAAATATGTAGTACTGGATAGAAATTTTCTGGGAAAATGTCATGATTTATGCAATAATCTTTCTGTGATATCAAAGTATAATTATTAGCTATGTACAGATAAGAGGACTGTAATATAGGGAAACCTCAAACAATAGGGAATGTGTATGCTTTCTCTAATGTATTTTTCTCAATAAGTTATAAGCCCACAGAAAAGTTGCAAAATACATATTAAACAATATACTATCACCTAAATGAACCACCCTTGTTCACATTTCACATTTGCCTCACCATGCACATGAGCAATCTTCTATCCCTCTCACTCTAAGTGATCCACTTTACCATGCAAATGCTTCCCTCCCTCCTTTATCCTTCCCCCTCTGTTTCCTTGAATCTTCTGAGAATTACTTTCAGGTATCATGAGACTCCAATGTATTGTTAATGCAATATGAATTTATAACTGTTCATTTTGTTAGCTTTAACTATGTCTAGTCAACAATCACCCCGACTATGTAAGATATGAATATTGGTAGGAGTCATTTACTGAAAATCCATTATACTTTTAAAAACAGCATTTCAATATTAGACAATGCATATTACAGAGAGAAGGATGGGTGTTACAAAGTCTAGAATGAAATGAGAATTTCAGAGGTTAGGTTATTGTGACCAGCGGCCATGGAACCCTTTTTGTTTAAGAAATGAAGAAGTGACTTGCTTGCTTCTTTCTTTCTTTCTCTTTCCTTTTTGTTGTGATTTGTATTTTCTGTTTTGACAGTTATGACTGTCCTAGAACTCACTAGGTAGAGCAAGAGAGCCTCCTGTCTCTGCCTCCCAAACTGCTGGGATTAAAGGCCTGTGTCACCACGCCCAGCTTGAAAAATGACTTTCATAGTGGGGGATACAGGATACCTGTAGCAGCAGCAGTTGATATTAGCTAGGATGGTATCCTTTAATATCCACTTTACATAGTGGAGTTCTAATTAAGATATTAGTTACAAAAATTTCAATGACATTTTGAGTTTTGTCTTGGTTTAGAAATAAAAATAAGTTTGGAAATAAAGAGGCTAAATGAGCAAAAGTAAAAATAAGCAAATAAAAGGTACATATAGAATAGAGTAGAAAAAAATTCTCAAAAGAAAAAGGACAAAAACCAGATTACTAATACTCAGAAGATGCAAAATTTGATGAGAGTGGCCTCTGCAGAGCGCCAAGCTTCAGACCAACTACTTCAACTCTTAGACCTCTGATCTTGGTCAAAGAACAGTGCTTTACATTAGCAAAAAGAGATACTATCTCTTGCATTGGTCTCTCTCTCTTTCTCCCTCCTCTCTCTCTTTTTGGTTTTGGTTTTTTTGAGACAGGGTTTCTCTGTGTATCCTTAGAGCTTGTCCTGGAACTTGCCCAGTAGACCAGGCTGGTCTGGAACTCACAGAGACCTCCCGGCCTCTGCCTCTGGAGTGCTGGGATTAAAGTCGCACTACTATGACACAGCTTTACTGGTCTCTTTTTAAAGATAAATTTGCAAAGTACTTCTCACAGTGCCTATCTCAAACTCAATCACTCAGTAAATATTAGCTATTAAATTCATACATCAACATCACCAATTTAAACAGCATGTGTAGTTATGTAAGAAGACTTGGATATTTTAATAATTTCTGAATAAATTAATTTTTGAAGAATAAATCTTAAGATGAAAAAGGCCTCACTTTCCAAGAACCTACTTTACAGCAACACCTCCACATTTGCTGTATTTGTTGACAGTTCCCTTAAATTTTAGTGCTAAACAGTGTATCACCTCCTTACTCCTGATCCAATGGAAATAAATAAATGTACTTGGGAATTAAGTTCTTATTATTTTATAAGCCATTCATCATAAGTATAGGAACCGGGAAGAAAAATATAAGCATCATATAGAACAGTGCATTTTCCATGAAATCACTTACCTTTCCCTAGAGATCGACAAAAAAAAAAAAAATTTCTTAAAAGAAAAGTATATTATAACCCAAAATGTTTCATTAATTGCGATTCTTTTTACAAGAGAGAAATTAGATTTGGGGCTTTTAAGGTTTTGTAATTATTTGCTTACCACTTCTCTTTTCCCTACCAAAAGTTGTTTGAAGGTAAGAGACATATCTGTCTTCTTCACATAGATTTCTATGATGCCTTACTGTGCACAGCTGGTATTAAATAAATATGAAAAGAAAAATTGTTCTAATATGCAAACGACATAAAACATGAAACATTGCAATAGCAGTTACCATGAAGGTCTACAGCAGCCCTGGAACAAGGCTGCCCACACAGACTGAAGGCTGAACTGTATTGTTCTGGGGTTCTGAACTGATCAGTACCTAGACTGGACTGGTTAAAAACAGACCAGACTTTTCACAATTCCTTAAATTATTTGATTTGCACCCAACTTTTTGGAATATTATTGAAAAAATTATTATAGTAAACATTACAAATGGACTTCATGAAACTGAATCTCAAAATTTCTTACTCAAAAGTACTCTTTGATAGAAAAAAAAAATCATTCACAGAAACCAAAATTTCTAAGTCTGTCATTTTAATCTACAATTTACTTCATATACTGTAAAACAATCTCATCCTCCCTAATATAGTTTACTGCCATTGTGATTAAAAAGTGATGGGGGATGTCCTTCTGTATGCTGTGAGTATATGATTCTCTTATTGTTGATGAGTAAAGATGTTTTGACCAATAGACAGGCAGGATGTAGCCAGGCAGGAAATGTAAGTGGGGCTACCATAGTAGGAGAAGGCTGGAAAGATGAATGCAGAAACTGAGTCTCAAAGGAGATGACATGTAGTTGCCAAGGAAGAAAGAGATCTGGGCTTCGCCGGAAAGCCAAAACTACGTAGAGATGCACAGATTAATAGAAAAGGGTTAATAATTAAGACAGAGCTAGACAATAAGAAGCCTGAGCAATTAGCCAAACAGTTTATAATTAATACTAGCCTGTGTGTTTATTTGGGACTGAAGGGCAGTAGGAATAGGCAGAACAGAAACTTTGGTCTACAAAAAAGTATTTTGATTTTGATAAAAATATGTTTGAAATTTTTTAATGCCTTGACTTAAAATTTTAGCCCACTT